>NC_060166.1:7680633-7701462 GCF_021292245.1 Micropterus dolomieu | reverse complement strand
TTGCTATCTGTTGTTGATATTAGTGCTGAAAAGAAAGTTACTTGTGCAGTGTTTTTATTTTCAGCAAGACACTCCTTCATCTAATGTAATCCAAGCTTTCCTCATGTAACCTGAGCTCCCCCAAGTGGACGAAATAAGTATTACATGCCCTCGTTGGAAATGCCGTTAAATGTATAAATATCCTGACCAATAATGTGACAATTGTTTCCAAATGCCTAGAACAGTACAACCGTCTGACCATTGAGGTTCGATTGTGGAAAATATTTGATTATAATACGTGCAAATAGATTTCTTTTTAGACATTAAGTTTAGAAAGGCAGTCCCTTGGGAAACCTGAGACGCCCCCTGGGGAACCACGCCCCAGACAACAAAAGAGCGACACGCGACCTCGCTTCGCTCTCTTCTCTTCGCTGTTGGCTCTCTTCCACTCTGCTCGGCTCCCTGGACGCTTCGGCATGCGTGTGGCGTGCCTCGCCAGGCAGCGCCCTCAGAGTCGACCAGCGAGACCGGCCTTTTGTTCGCCTGAAGCTACACACCTGAAGTGCCGCGACATCGATCTGCCTTCAGTTTGTTTTATTTTCTTATTTCTTTTGTTTTGTTAAAGTTATCAGTCTGTTAAGTTACACTGGACTAATTCAGGAACGACCAAGTTCCATTTTAAGCCTTTTTCGTCGAACCAACTTCACCGAGGTCAGACCAAGCCACGTGGTCTCGCCAGCTACAACGAAGGAAACCTGAAAACAGCCGAAAAGCCAGGATCGGCAGCTAGCGTGGGACCCATGCAACAGACCAAAAGCAGGCTGTCGACAAGCAGTAAGACTTAACACACGTTCTGTGATCAGATGTCCATTTTAACTCCTAAAATCATAGCATTAGTTTACTTTCATTAGCTCTTCTATGAGTCAAATGCTTCCCACAATCGAACCTCCAGGCTCATTGTTCAGAAATTGTTTATTTCCCTGTATCCAACCATCTTTTTATCACATTAGTTAGAGAATAAATTCACTGTAATATAATCAAGCTGCATGTGTTGCCTATTTCTAGTTCCTGCCAAGAGAATTGACCCTTTAGATATGAGACTGACTGACTGATTTAAGATAATTGAGCGATTATTAACTAACTGATCACTAGTAATAATTTTATATTCATTAAAACTACCTAGAGGTCCGGAGACTCTAGGATTATAACAACTCCGGTGGTGCCCTTAACGAGGAACATTGATTTTATGAATCTTAAAAATTCATGATTGGGTATCAATTCTCATAAATGTATTAAAATGCATAACTAAAAATTTTTAGGTCTGCTACAGTCATCTCAAAATGAAATCTAAAAGAAAGGAAAGAGTTAAAACGCTCACCAGCTGTCTGGCAGGTCTGAACTTGGTATCCACTGAAATGACTCTGAAATGTACTGAGAGAAAGGAAGAGATTAAATGAAGCTTGTACAGCTAATCTGCAGGGTTAATCATCCTGACAGACAACTTAAAATAACTTCTGTCAACCCAGAAATAACAAAATTAGGTTACATCATTACTATCACTATGTTACATTGCTGCCTCTGTTGTTCATCTTGCATTCTTAAACATTGGAACGGTACTGTTTATTGTCACCTTAAACTGCATATAGTGGGCTGAAAGTTGTTTCTTTCACAAAAAATATTCAGTTGATTCTGGGCATCTGCTTACTGTCTGTTGATATTCGGGGACACATTATTATTATGTCCAATGTCCATTTATAAGATAATGCGACCTTGTGGGAATGTGGCTTTCTATCTCATGTTGCACACACATCTGCAACTGTTTGTAAAGGGTAAACCCATCTTTATATGGTACCATATTGTTCCAACATCATAGATAATCAACTCAAGGTTACCTGTTTGTCCAGGGAGGTAGATCGGTTTATCTGTTTGGATGAATGTCATTGGTTGATAGACTTTGATCATGACTTTCCTGACTTCTTTTGAATAAAAATTATTACCTACTACCTCTACCTCCAACTTCTGCACCACGTCTTTCTGCACTAAAGGAACCTGCAACAGAAATATAAGGGAGAGCGTAACTCATTTTCAAACTATGTTGTGGAAATGACTGAAAGTCCATCTCGAGAGCTGACCTTAAACTGAGTGCAGGTATGAAACGTTTCACTGGATGCCTTCTTCAGAAGCGTTGTATTCTGCTCTTGGGATATCAAAGTGACTGTCATGACCAGAGCCTCAGTGGGCTGCAGGAGACTCGCACAGAGTTTGGCCTCAGCTCCAACTTCAAGAACTGCAGGAATGGCCACCATGTACTGCCTGCAGACACAGACACACACATATGTAGGGACCTCAGGGGACTTCACAGATTAATTTGTTTATATTTGTGATCTACATCTTTGAGCTATTGAACTCAGTCGCCCAAACTGTTGAAGACATTCATTCCAATTTGTAAATTTAGCACACAGACCCACCTTTCAGCTATGATACTAGTCAGTGTGACCTTTGACCTATGACATCATTAAATCCCCAAATCCACAGCCCACCTTCTTATTTCTCCTTTGGTACACTCTCCACTGCAGCTGCAGACAGCAGCAGTCTCCAGCATGTCCTGCTTGGAGCAGACGTGCAGCTAAACAGAACAATGATCTTACAGCAGCAATACAAGTGCCTGCCTAAGACCTCTGCAACAAAGCAGCAAACTCTAAGGAGAACAGGAGGAGAGTCCTCCATCTGCACACAACACAGCAAAAGACTGCAACAGAAATACAACTCTTCCCTGCGAGCTAACAAGTATCACACCAAAGCAACATCTACGGCCTGGTCCCGGCAGAGAACAGCTTAATAGAGGACTTGGCTAATATAGTGAACAACGGTGTGGATTTGTGCATTTTACATTGAATAAATTTGGAGCTACCCTAAATTCCTTTCTCCTCCCCAGAGAAGATGGGGGGGGGGGTCAAAGTTGCTTTCTCTAAGTGCTATCCCGACCATAAAACTGGCACCTTTTTGATTCCGAAGCTGATAATGCGGGGCCTGACTGTTAAACTGACAAAGGGACACGAACCAGCCATTGGCATTTCCCTAAACAGCCTATCAAAACTGGCCCCCCCCCCACACACACGTTTCCGTGGCAACTGACCTTATTCTTTGTTTTATTACCACATCAAAAAGGAAAACCCCTGTCTCACCCAAGTGTGACATAGTCCAGACACTGAACTTTCAATGTAAAAAGACTGCAGTCTCCAAAGACTCAAAGCATTTAATTGAGTTAATTAAATCTTTAGTTACCTGATTACGTTTGCCTCTATTTGAGTAGTTATGTTAACTGTTGTTGCCATCTATTGTTGATATTAGTGCTGAAAAGAAAGTTACTTGTGCAGTGTTTTTATTTTCAGCAAGACACTCCTTCATCTAATGTAATCAATGCTTGTTCATAATACTTTCCTACAAAATTCCTTTAGAAATGATGACAAAGGAATGTTTTACTATACTCTTAATCGCCAGCTTTAAGGATGAATCAACAATATTCCCAGTTCCTAAAGAGAGACGATCTTTGATTTAATCCAAGCTTTCCTCATGTAACCTGAGCTCCCCCAAGTGGACGAAATAAGTATTACATGCCCTCATTGGAAATGCCATTAAATGTATAAATATCCTGATCAATAATGTGACAATTGTTTCCTGTTACCAAATGCTTAGAACAGTACAACCGTTTGACCATTGAGGTTCAATTGTGGAAAATATTTGATTATAATACGCGCAAATAGATTTCTTTCTTTTAAACATTAAGTTTAGAAAGGCAGTCCCATGGGAAACCTGAGACGCCCCAGACTCCCCTGGGGAACCACGCCCCAGACAACAAAAGAACGACACGCGACCTCGCTTCGCTCTCTTCTCTACGCTCTCTTCTCTTCGCTGTTGGCTCTCTTCCACTCTGCTCTGCTCGCTGGACACTTCGGCATGCGCGTCCGGCGTGCCTTGCCAGGCAACGCTCAGACTCGGCCAGCGAGACCGGCCTTTTGTTCGCCTGAAGCTACACACCTGAAGTGCCGCGACATCGATCTGCCTTCAGTTTGTTTTATTTTCTTTATTTCTTTTGTTTGTTAAAGTTATCCGTCCGTTAAGTTACACTGGACTAATTCAGGAACGACCAAGTTCCATTTTAAGCCTTTTTCGTCGAGCCAACTTCACCTAGGTCAGACCAAGCCACGTGGTCTCGCCAGCTACAACGAAGGAAACCTGAAAACAGCCGAATTGCCAGACGGAGGAGGCGTTTTCAATCAGACACGGAGAACCCCGGAGAATCCCTAGCAAAAAGCCAGGATCGGGCAGCGTGGGACCCGTGCAACAGGCCAAAAGCAGGCTGTCGACAAGCAGTAAGACTTAACACACGATCTGTGATCAGATGTCCGTTTTAACTCCTAAAATTATAGCATTAGTTTACTTTCATTAGCTCTTCTATGCCGTATGAGTCAAATGCTTCCCACAATCTAACCTCCAGGCTCATTGTTCAGCAAATGTTTGTTCCCTGTATCCAACCATCTTTTTATCACCTTAGTTAGAGAATAAATTCACTGTAATATAATCAAGAGCTGTGTGTGTTGCCTATTTCTAGTTCCTGCCAAGAGAATTGACCCTTTAGATATGAGACTGACTGACTGATTTAAGATAATTGAGCGATTATTAACTAACTGATCACTAGTAATAATTGTATAATTATTCAAAACTACCTAGAGGTCCAGAGACTCTAGGATTATAACAACTCCGGTGGTGCCCTTAACGAGGAAAATTTAGATTTTATGAATTCATAATTGGGTATCAATTCTCATAAATGTATTAAAATGCATAACTAAAAGTTTTTAGGTCTGCTACACTAATAACAGGACTGTTTAGCTTTTGTTTAATGTTTGATGAGTTTTTACTGTTTCACTGGTTAACATGAGGTTGTGTAATGTAGTCCTCTGCCACACTGCTAAATTGATGTTAGTTAACATTATGCACCACACAGACACAGTCTTTGCATGCAAGCTAACTAACTCTTTCTAACACAGATCAAAAAACATTTCTCTAAAGGCAAGATAAAGGCAAGAATCTCTGTTTGTCTGTCTGTGTGTATTTTTATTATGTCAAGAACCGTTCAACAAGCCTGTCCTCCACAGAAAAACAACAATATAGGTCGTTTTAGCCACTCAAATTTACGACTCATGTTTACGTTTATTGTGGCAGCGACCTCTAGTGGCCGTACAACACAAAAACATGACAAAGCTGTGACGCATTATAAATAGCAGCACAGCACACTCAGTCACCAGTGGCTTAGCATGAGTTTTGTTTTTGTTTTCAGATGAGCCTCTGGAACGCAATTTCAAAACACACACACCTAAATTCTCACGGTCACAGGGCTACAAATTCATCAGGGGTGAAAAAGGTGACAAATAATAATTCAAGTGAGCAGAGGGCTAAACTGGAAGTGAAGCCGGCTCACTGGCAGAAGTCAACATAGTGGAACACTGGCTAGCGTTTTGAAAAAATTGTTGTGGATATACTGTACATGGTTTCTTTAATGTTGCATAACAGTGAATATATCGCCAACCTCTTCTATGTAGAACTGTTGTTAATTTAATTATATTTAATCCAGTTCCAAATTGATAGTCTAGTAGCCCCTAGTTATAAGATAGTAATTATTATTATTCTGTTATTTAATATAAATGTCAATGACATTTAAACTCTAATTCCCAACACACAGAGTAGATACCTCACTGGATCTCATATGGAAGAAACTCCAATCCAGACAATTACGCAGCAAAAAAATCATTATCCAAGATGTATATAAACTGGTTAAAACTAAATTACACACAGACACCTACTATAAACTTACGGTCTTGCCACTGCTTGACCAACACACATCCAGCACAGGACGCACAACGTCCATGTCCACATCTGAATCCCAGGACGACCCATGACTGACTGACATGAGCCTCAGTCAGCATCTGTTAAATAGCCTCTGATACCATCCACCTCCGCGTTATACACACACGGACTCACTCATCATGCAACCCCTCTATTTGACTTCAAGATGTTTCATTTATTGTATAAAGCTGACTGAAAGCAATTAAAACCCAAATGCATGTTTTTCCTACTACTACTTTGCTACTGTCGGTGGTTGGACACATAAAAGTAGGAGCTGTAGCATCTCTCTGGCACAGTCTCAAAGAAAATAAACATTATAAGTTTATCGAGCAGATGTAAGTATTCTAGAGCTATTTAATTATATTATAAAGTTGTTTGTATTGTACTTTATCTCTGATTCTAGGATATTCCAGTTTCTTATTTTGTTCACATTCCTTCCATGGTATCAGTGTTACTGTAAGTTGAGTTTACATTTGAGTTCTGCAACATTGACCTTTACCCAGCATTGGATGTTTGATTTTGTCCTGCAAACAGCTCTTAACAGGATTACTAAGGGCCAAAGTAGACCATTTTTTCCAATAAGTAAACCTTTGTTAACTGATTAAACACTGCTCATGGGTTACCACAGAGTAAGAAATGTGCTTTCTGTTTAAAATGGTGCAACAAGAAAACTGTTGAAATTAACCTCCCAAACTATTGTATGTATAAGATTTTATAAAATGTAGGCATCGTATGCCTACATTTTATAAAGTCAACGTATTGTACTTTTATGCAAATAATGCTTTTGAAGCATGAAAGCTGCATGCAGTGAATCAAAGTAGCTGGAACTACACAGCAGCATCAAAAGAATTTGCGTTGATGCATTTCACAGGGGGAAGAAAGATGGCGCCTGTATGGCGTGGCCGCTGAATCATCATCCTCAGCACTGCTCCACTGAATATAGTTTATTACTGTGTACCATCTTTATAATTGCTTTTATATCAGTGTATATTGTCTGCTACGTAGCATAAGGGAGTTACATTCTCAATTTCACTATATAACCTGTTTTGTTACAAATTAAATCTACCTACCTACCAGCACGCCCCTTTAAGGACAATGTCCAAATCAGCATTCCTTACATTACCCCATGTGTTTTAGTTTTATGAAGGATATTTTTACTCATAATTCAAATGAGTCCAAATAGAAAAAGAAAACGGATCAAATAACATTAGCGATTAGCTATTTCAATTCAATATTTTGAAACATATTAGAACTGCTGTAGAATCTATTCACATATTTATAAGTGAATAGATATGTTTATAGATATAGTTATCCAACAAAGGTTAAAGTCAAGGTCAACTGGACTTGGACTATGACCTGGGCCCTCTTCAGGTGTTTCTGTTCCTTCTCTCTGGCTTGGGCGCTTGTTGGTATGTTTTCTGCTCTGTGGTGCAGTGTTCTCATGACCCCTAGCTTGTGCTCCAGTGGGTGGTGTGAATCGAAGAGTAGGTATTGGTCTGTGTGTGTGGGTTTCCTGTAAACACCACTCTGCAGGCTCCTGTCCTCTTCAATGTGTACAGCGCAGTCCAGGAAGGCCAAACTGTTGTTGTGAACATCTTCTCATGTGAACTTGATATTACTGTCCGCAGAGTTGATGTGTTCTGTGAAGGCTTGCACTTCCTGGCTTTTAATTTTGACCCAGGTGTCGTTCACATATCTGTACCAGTGGCTCGGTGCTGTTCCTCTAAAGGAGTTGAGGGCTTTATTCTCCACTTCTTCCGTGTAGATGTTTGTCACAATTGGGGATACTGGTGAGCCCATGGCACAGCCATGCTTCTGTCTGTAGAATCCACCGTTGTTGTGGAAGCAGGTGGTGTTTAGACAGAGGTCGAGTAATTTACAGATCTGGTCAGGGCTAAGGCTAATTCTGTTTTCCAGGGTGTTGTCTTGTGTTAGCCGTTTCCTAACGGTTTCTACTGCCTCTATGGTGGGGATGCAGGTGAACAAAGAAGTCACGTCATAGGATACCATGGTTTCATCTGGATCCAGTTATAGTCCTCGAACTTTGTTTACAAAGTCAATAGAGTTTTGGACGTGGTGAGGCGTGTTTCCCACCAAAGGAGCTAAGATGGTAGAAATGTGTTTGGCAATGTTGCAGGTGTAGTTTAATGCTGCTGATAATCGGCCTGAGTGGGGCTCCTTCTTTGTGTATCTTGGGTAGTCCATAAATACATGGAATGGCTTCTCCAGGATACAAACTGTAATATTGTTCACGGGTGATGGTGTTGTCCTTCTGTAACTGTTGTAGACATTCTATGGCCTTTTTCTTGTATCCGCTGGTTGGGTCTCGTCTCAGTGTCTCATACGTGTTTGTGTCCATTAGTAGTGTGTTGACCTTGTTCTGGTAGTCCGCTGTGTTAAGGACTACCGTGGATCTTCCTTTGTCAGCAGGTAGGATAGTGATGTTTTGAACCTTGCTCAGAGATGTCACAGCCATTCTGTGGCTGTGATGAGGTCTACTATAGGTAGTTGCTGTGGTGTAATGGCAAAGTTTAATCCTTTGGCCAGAACGTCTTTCTCTGGTTGGGTGAGTTCCCTATCTGACAAGTTTTTCACCCATCTGTTGTATGTTTCATGTGTTGTGGGGTTGTTGTCATCAATCAATGGCGCCGCAAGGAGCATATGTATAAAATGCTATATACTGTATATATTATGTAACCCCTGTGTTTGAGTTAAAAGGTGAATAGCAGCATACAAGTGTTTTCATTTAAGGCTCTGTCACTTTAAGAGGGTAACCTCTGACCCTGAGCTGTGACAGACTGTGATGTTTATTTTAGGAGAGGCCTCTGATTCATCCATGTAGATGGCAATCACGTTTCTAAAATTGTGACTGGTTAATGGGCGGGACTAACAGGCAGAGCGGATCGGAGTACACTGGTGTTGTGCCGAATGTGTGTGTTTCCTTTGCAGGTAGCGACAAGCTGCAGAAGAAAGAAAAGTGTAGTTTAATTAATGTACAGAGACAGTTAACCTGGCTAGTTTATAATAAGTTTGTCACACTGCAACACAGTTTTGTGTATTGTACTGTGTGTGAGAGTTAATAGTCTGCAGACAGCAACAGGTTAGCACCATCGCTAACTGCAAGCTAAGCGTACGAACACTGGAGCCCCTGACAGCGCCGTGTGTGACCGGCTGTTAACGTTTTGCTTCGAGGGAGACCGTCCTGTGCCTGTTTTCATTTTCATCTTTCTGAGAGGATTGCAAAACGTGAGAACAGCGGGAGTCATCTGGACGATGCTGTGAAACTGGGCTCAACGTTACATAGAGCAACAGGCGCTCCAGTGAGCAGCACAATAAACACTGCGGGGGCACAACGGGTTAGCGGACTGTCTGAAAAACTTCAGAGTCACCCAGAAGTTTGCCCAGAGGAAAAACCACTGCCTTTCTGTGGTAAGTGAAAGCATCTTTTATCATCCTGACTCTGCTGCTGGTCCCTGCATGGGCAAATTGTTGTGCTGGATCGGTTGAGACTAGGCTACGGATTACGGTTGTTGTCAAAATGTTGTTGTCATATAGCCATTTTCGTAGTGGTTTATTATTCGGGATTATTAGGCCAATATGTTGGCTTGCTGCGCTGTATGAAAGGTATGGAGCTGGGAATAGGATATATATTGGTGGACATTCTTTCCATTATGATTGCAGGATCTCTGGATCCCTAAAACGTTGTCTGTGCGTGTCGTTGTTGACTTCAGCGGTGTTGAGCTCACTGCTGTTTGCTTAAGAGGTTTAAGGTTTGTGACAGTGATACTGTAACTTATGTAAAGAAACTCTCTCTCGCTGTGTTTTGTGGAGCCATGCTGTTTGTTGACATGTTAAAAATCACAGTAGCAAGAGAGAGTATGGTAGCTTTACTGGTATCTATGTTTTGAAATGGTTGGTGCCCCACTATTTTTACATATAAATATGACACTGGTCAAATCGGTGGTTAAAAAGTGGGATATTTCAAGAATAACTATCGTAGTTGTTTGTAACAAGAATGACACAAAACTTATGAAATAGTATGTTAATAAATAATTAAACAACTCTATACAGACTAGGGTTGACCCCCAATAGTCAAAGATTCGATGCTTGGATGGGCGGAGCGTGATTCGACTGTGAGATTGACAGCTTCACAGCGAAACAAAAGGATCATGCCATTTTGGCGATTTGGGGGTGCTCAACGTCGTTTTTCCCAATAAGTTAATATACAGCCTATTAAAATATACATTTCAATGTTTAATGCTGTAAATAAACATGTAAAATGAATAAAACTTTCAATAAATGTTTTTAAAAGCATGTAAATAAAGCCAAAATTGTAACCCTAACCATGGGTCGTCAGTGCGCATGTGTAGGCGTAGCGTGTGTGTGGTGGCGGAAGAGGAACACTCGCTGAAGAGACAGAGCCTCGGCTTTATTGGTGTTGTGCCGAGTTGTCCGCACCTTGTGGGACAGGGATAATTTATCACCGTAGATGAACCACACAAAGAATATTTTATCGTTTTTCAATAGCCAGCTACTTGAAATAGACCCGCGAGGAACCACGACGTAGTAGATGGCATGCATGCAAAACTCACACAAGACCGGTGAATGACAGGCGAGAGAGAGAAAAGGGTCTTCAAAAAGTCTCAGTTTAGTTAGAAATTTACAGTGTAATTTGAATGAATAGAGACTGCAGCTCTGCAGCTTCTCAAGATTAAAGTGGAGCTACCTTGTGTAATTCAGTCTGTGATTCTATAACTCATATTTTTACGTAGTATTCAACTAGTCTATATAGTGTATAATAGAATTTATGGCTTTTGGTTTAGTGTGCCACCCCAGGATTTTCAGTGGCCCCATCTGGCCACCCCTAGGAAAAAATGTTCTGGGGGCGCCACTGATCACCTCAATAGTGGGAATTTTTAGGCATCCTTATTACGATTATGTGGGCTATGATGCGATTGTAAAACGAATAGGATAAAGATGTATTTATTTATTTATATTGGTACTTTTAAAGCAAAGTATTTGTAACAATCCAAACAAGTAGGTAGCAATGAAATGCAGATTTTAAAGGTTCAGTGTGTAAGATTTAGTGGAATCTAGTGGCGAGGCTTGTGAATTGCAACCATCTGTCCAGTCTACCACTGCCCCCTAACCTTTCAAAGAGCCTAGGACAGCTACAGTGGCTGACACAGCACAAAAGGTGTCTCTTCTGAGACAGCCGAGAGTGGTCAAGAAATGAGGTTCTCATTCATAGCATTCGTTTCGATGTCTCACTATGGGATGCGCCTCCCTGCGAATTCCTCAGAAGCATTTATCTCACGCCAGTCCTGATTGGCTGGTGATCACGGTGTCCGTGTCTGGTGGGTCCACCTATCCTTAAATAGCTTACGCTACAACGCAGACACCATTCAAACACCTCTTCTTGCTTAGGAGCGTATCTCGATCTATCGTATCGCTAGCTGCCTTTGACACGCTTCAACTCTCTGGGCTCACACTGCCGTCAAAAATGGACCGTTTACAGTCCACTATGACTGCGAGGGCTTACAATGCGTCTGCTTTGAGTGTGAGAGCCCTAAATGTCTCCATGCTCACAGCGTACCAAGCGGAGTTGATGGAGGACATGGCCACCAAGCCTGACCCTGTAGTGTGGGAAGAGATTACTGTGATAACGGACATTTGCCTCTGTGTGCAGCGCTGCGCGGTCCAAGCCACAGGTAAATCTATGGGGGTGATGGTTTTACAGGAAAGAGCAAGATGGCTCAACCTAACAAACCTGTCTGACAGAGAGGAGGACATTTTGGACATGCCCATTGTCCTTGACGGGACTCTCAATGCAGCAGAGATGTGAGGCTAAGAAGAAGGAGGACGAAGCTCTCCAGCTCTGCCTTCCCCTGAAAGTGTGAGTGAAGTGGATGCAAGGGGTTTTACCACCCCCAACTTGCCGCTTTGGCCAGAGAGGCACTGGCACTTCCGAGGGCAGAGGAGGCAGCAGGTTCTGTCCTCCCTTTAAGTCGCCCAAGCACACACTGTCACTCTTTATTAACATAACATAAAGCATGTTCCACCACCATCCAGTCCTAAGGTCAAGGGGGCAGTTAAAAACAATGAACAGAAAAACAATAAACGGTTCGGCAGCCTCACCACTCCTGAGAAGAGCTACGGCTCCCTTCAGGACATGGAACGCTGACTTCGACTCATCAGTACACCTAGCGCACACGCAGTGTCGTCCAGGAGTCACGCTCACGCTTCGCTGCTAGATGGCCCCTTAACGCCATTATTGACGGCGCACAGTGGGGAAGACACAAGGTGGAAAGGTGGGCGGCCCTCACGACTTCAGCCTGGGTGCTGAGAACGATATCAAGGGTTTACAGGCTTCAATTCGCTGTCACCCCCCTCACTTCTCAGCGACTCAGGGGGAGTCAGCTCGTATTCTACAGGAGGAAAATATCTCGCTGTTAGAAAAGAGGGCTATATACGTAGTGCCTCCTGAACAGAGTCAGAGCGGCTTTTACTCCAGGTGTTTTCTGGTCCCCTAATGGGGGGGGGAGCAAGCATTTTCGCCTGCGCAAATCCGTTTCCTTCAGATTGTAAGTACGGAAGTAAACTTTATTTATATAGCACCCTTCACAGACAAGAGGGCTCACAAAGTGCTTCACAGTAAAAAATAGAATAAAATAAAACAAATAACAACAACAACAACAACAACACTTAAAATACAAAACCATATGGCTAGTTAAAAGCTTGTCTAAAAAGATGTGTCTTAAGGTCTTAAGAATCCAAGGCTCTCAAGGCTAAAGGGAGAGAGTTGGAGAGTGTGGAGAGAGTGTGGAGCCACCACACAGAAAGCACGATCACCTCTTGTTTTATAACGTGTTCTGGGAACAGTTAAAAGGTCTTGGCCAGAAGACCTCAGAGAGCGACCAGAAATGTGTGCAACAGATCCTGGATGTAAGAGGGAGCTTGACCATGCAAGGCTCTGTAAGTAATGGTGAAAATTTAAAAAAAAAACAGTCGGAAGCCAATGAAGAGCCTTAAGCACAGGAATAATGTGCAATCTCCTGTTGGTTCTATACAAAAGTCTTGCAGCTGCATTCTGTACAACTTGCAGCTTTTACGAAAACCAGACTGAAATTTATCAAAGATATTATGGCAATCCAAAACATTATTTAGCTGGTTCGCAACAACTAAAAAAAAGACAGAAAATTTAGAAATCTAAAGCAATTTAGAAATAGGCCTATAGTTTCTACATGAAGCTGCATCAAGATTGTTCTTTTTCAAGATAGGCTGAACAACAGCATGCTTAAAACAGCTGAGGACCTGGCCCAGCTGAAGAGACAAGTTTAAAATTGAAACCAAACATGGGCCAAGTAGATGTATGGATTTTAAAAGCAAAGATGTTTCATCATGCCCACTAACTTAATGGTCATTCAGGGTAATGGGGCAGAAGGAATCCAGTATTGAAAGTCTGTGATGTTTAACTATATGGGGGTTTGCTGATGGAACAATACCTGCCCTGACAGCTCTAACCTTGTCCAAAAAGTGAAACAAAAAGTGGTTGCAGTCAACATCTGAAAACACAGGGACAATACATGCAGCAGGAGAAACAATGTTGTTAATGGTCTCAAACAGAGATTTAGGGTTTTTTTTACAGGCAGATATCAGGTTAGTAAAGTAAGAGGATCTAGCATCCTTGATCATTCTGTTTAAGTCTATTAAGAGCTCTTTAAGATGCAGGCGGTGGACTTGGAGCTAAGTCGCTTTCAATAAACGCTCAGTTCTCCGACAGACACGCCTCAAGCTGCGAATGGCGTCATTCATCCTCGGGGATGTATTAACAGAGGGAATTTCTCTACTGTTAAGAGGCACCACTTTGTTCAACAGCAGGTTGCAGTGATCATTAAACTCCTGTGCACAAGCGTCCGCGTCATTCGAAATAAGAACCGAGTTTGCGTCAAATGTGGCTGGTTAATCAAACATGAGCAGGATGCTCGTTTAGCAGGCAGAGGATCCTCATCACAAATAAGATCAAATAAGATGCATTTGTGATCACTAACAAATACATCTTCGATGCAAACATTATTAATGTTTAAACTATGAGAAAGAACAAGATCGAGCATATGTCCCTTGCTGTGGGTAGGACCAGAGACATGCTGAGTGAAGTTAAAAGATTCAGTAATATTTACAAACTCAAAAGCATTTTTGCAAGTATCATCATCCAAGTGAATATTAAAATCGCTGGCCCATGTGGCCGGTAGACTAAAATACAATAAATTGTATTTGAACGACCAACCTTAGTCATCTGTAGTTCAAAGGAAGAGTACGTACCAGCACTCACTGACTGGCAGATAAAATGTTTTTTAAAAACCACAGCAAGACCTCCACCACGGCCTGTGAGTCTTGGCGTGCTGATAAAAGTACAGTCCACAGGACAGAGCTCATTCAAGTGATAGTATTCCATATCCCCTTGCAAAGTCTCCGTGAGCAACAAGAAGTCCATGTTCTTGAAGGTAAAAAAATCACTGAGCAAAAGAGACTTGTTTGCAATTGAACGGACATTTATCAAACCCATTCTGAGCGGTGCAGGAACATCTGAAGCAGAGAAAGAGGCTCACGGTAGCGACCTCAGATGCACGGAACACACACCGCGACCAGTGGTAGGGTTTCTCCAGAGCACCGGGACCAGAGTCCTGGGGACGTCAGGGAAGACAGAACGAAGACATGGTCTGGCGTCGCAGTCAAAGACCCCCAGCTTCAAGAATTTTTTCAGATGAACCTGCATCCCTGCCCTTTTTCCTCGCTTTCTCTGCCGTCTATTTGTAGGTTGCATTAGGCCCTCTCCATGCCACATACAGACAGCAGTTGCAGTCGGGGGTTTTGCAATGGGGCTGCAAACTCACCTGTACCACTCCAGGTACATCCGTCACCGCACTCCGCCATGGAGGATCGGATCAACAGCATTGTTTGGCGATCGTACACCCATGCAGTAGACACAACATTTGTTGACAAACTTAGTAGCAATATAGCGCACGAAACAAACAAAACGAGTCGGGACGAACCACTAGCCTCAGAGGCGAAGCCAAACACATGCCATACCGGAACCGGAAGTGCATACATGTACAAGAGAGGTTACAGCTGAAATTATTCAGGTATGCATTGAAATCAGAACGATTTCTGCCCCTCAGGTGTCTTTTATACATGTACAGAGCTGAGATTAGAAGCAAAGTCTTAAAGGGAGTGCTCCTAATCACGTTTGTTTGTCACACTACGCCGTGAAGGACTGAAATCCTGCAGCGCCCGTAAAGTCCCCCTGCTCAAGAAAACATCTGAATGATTCAGAGGAGAACTGGGTGAAAGTGTTGGTGGTCAGATGAGACCAAAATCGAGCTCTTTAGGGGGAGCCAGTGCAATGATGCTAAAACAGGGGTTAAATGTTCATATTTTCTTGTCCTAGTTAAGAGCCGAGTAGCTGAGTTCTTTACAGTCTGTAACCTATTTAGGGTTTTTTGATTAAGACAAGTGAAGAGGCTGTTGCAATAATCAATGTGTGAGGAGATAAAAGCATGTATAACAGTTTCTGCATCTGTAATATTTAAAATAGGCCTTATTTTTGCGATATTTCTAAGGTGGTAAAAGCTGGACTGGACAAGTTTAGAAACATGATGCTCAAAGCAAAACTTACTATCGAATAACACACCAAGATTTCTTGCAACAGGCTTCACGTGTTGTAGCAGGTCGCCAGAAGAGGGCAGAATTTGATTGCAGAGATGCTGGGGACCTATAACCAGGATTTCTGTTTTATTGGAGTTAAGTTGTAGAAAGTTATTTGACATCCAATGTTTTATGTCGGTAAGGCAGTCCTGTAGTGAGCTCAGCATACTAAGTCAGTGGTGTACAGGTAGGTGTAACTGTGTATCATCCGTATAACAATGGAAGGAAATACCATGCCTGCGTATGATATCACCCAGAGGGAGCATATATATAGAAAACAAAATAGGTCCAAGGACTGACCCCTGAGGCAAACCGTAGTTGATGGTAGAGAAAGAAGACTTTAAATTATTTATAGAGACACAAAACTTCCTATTGGATAAGTATGAGGCAAACCAGTTCAGTACAGTACCAGATACCCCCACCCAGTGCCTCAGTCTGTTTAACAGGATGCCATGATCAATGGTGTCAAAGGCAGCACTTAAATCCAGCAAAACCAGTATTGAACATTTGCCCGCATCAGCGTTCATTAGGAGGTCATTGGTAACTTTCAAGAGTGCAGTCTCAGTACTGTGATGCAGACTGGAACTTTTCAAAGATGCAATTATTTTCCACATTAAGGTCCTGGAGTGGCCTAGCCAGTCTCCAGACAATAATCGCACAGAAAATCGGTGGAGGGAGTTGAAGGTTCGAGTTGCTAAACGTCAGCCTCAAAACCTTAATGATTTGGAGAAGATCTGCAAAGTGGAGTGGGACAACATACCTCCTGAGATGTGTGCAAACCTGGTGGCCAACTACAAAAAACGTCTGACCTCTGTGATTGCCAATAATGGTTTTGCCACCCAAGTACCAAGTCATGTTTTTCAGAATTTATTTTACTCTCACTGTTCAAATAAAACTATCATTAAAATTATAGACTGATCATTTCTTTGTCAGTGGGCAAACGTACAAAATCAGCAGGGGATCAAATACTTTTTTCCCTCACTGTACCTCTGGACTCCTGAGCTCATAGTCATGAAAATTGGTGCTGATCAGCCAATCCAGCAGACTGGTATTGGGGATCAGTGTGTCATTTGTATTGGCATTTAAGGCACCAAAGAAGGTTTCTTGTTGGGCCAAATGTTTGTTTTGGTGCCATGAGGAGGTTGACAAGGCATCGGTGGGCATGCCTGTGCTGGGGTTTGCTGAGACAGTGAGATGGGAAGAGGTTGTCTCACCTGTGCCCAGATTGTCAATTTTTGGAAGTGCAAGTCAAAGTGATATTTTCAGGGCCGTATGGTTGGATCTCAAGAGCACAAGTCTGTAGTTTCAATGTTTGTTTGAGGACCGGGCCATTGCCTGCAGCTTCATGAAAAGGGCTGATGACATTACAGTGATGTCTGCAGCTGTGTCAAGAAGTGCTTCGTGCACCAGTTTGTTTTCAAGCGTTGTAGACAGGTAGAATTTATGTGAAATTCCCCTTTCAGTGAGGTGACACAAGAACTGTTGCTGCCCTGACTAACTGAGGACTCTTCTATGAGAGGATTCTCTCTTTGTACCACCAGGATTGTGCTGGGGGAAGTTGTTTTGTCAGTCTATATGTGGGATTGTGCCGGTATAGTAGCCGGTTGTTTTTACATGTTTGTCAAGGTGTCAGGAGAAGGGGACTTTGCAGCAGCTGCGGCCAAGAGGTCTGCCTTCTTGTTTTTGTCTTTTGACATGTTTTGGAGCAGGAGCCTGAGAGCTTTAAGCTCCTCCTTACTAAAGGTATGTGTTAGACTTACCTTCAGTGTCGTCGTTATTTGGGTCTTTATAGGGGGATCTCTGGAGTGTAGCTCTCTGAGATCGTCTGTCCCAATTAGGAGTGTTTTGGGATTTGTGCTGATTGTGTTCCCCCCTTTCTTGGAAGAGGTGGGTTTCCCAGCTTTTGGGCGTGGACCTTGGCCGATACATTTCAGGCCTCGTATAATTTTGGCTGTGGGTAGTACCTTGATTAGTTCGCTGGGGCAGGTTGCACCTCTGAGCTTGAGTTGGTCGGTAAACCTGGGAGGGATGAGTGGTGCAAACAGGCGGTTCAAGACCAGGAGCTCCTTTTGGTTCCACATGTAGGGACTTGACGCTGAGGGTTTCAGACATCATAGGGTTCAGAATGCCTAGTCATGGTGAGTCTCTTCTTGTCAAACCTTTTTGTAGCTAACTCACGTAGCTGTCAACTGGTTTGGGTTTGTGGGCATGCCACCACACCCAGATGGTGACTGGTTGTGGGATGGAGGTTTTGGACAAAGGCATTTTGAAGTTTACCTCTTCCTCCATCTTGGAGCCAGTTGTAGTACTGCTAAGGAGGTGAAATTAATTTAGGTGAAAAATAGGGAAAATTTTAATTTAAATAAAATCACACTTGGGATAAAAGTTAAATACTCTAGATCAAATCAATATTAAGATTAGCCTGAAAATCAAAGCTCCAAGTAAATGAAGATCAAAGTCAAAGTTGAAAAAGAATTTAAGTTTGAGATTAAAATAATTACATTTTAAAATCAAAGTCAAAACTGAAAAAATTAAAAATGTTGAGATTAAAATAATCAAATTTAAAAATCAAAGTCAAGATTGGATAAAAAAATTGAGATCAAATTTAAAAATCAAAGTTTGAATTAAAAATAAACTCAAATTTAAAAATGAATTACGAAAATCCCCACAAGTTGATAAAAATTAATTCAATTGAAATCAAAGACAATTAAATTGAAAGTCTCAATTACCCTTTCGGCAATTATCAAAGTCATCAAAATCCAACTGCTTTAAAGTCCAAATTAATCCATAAGTAAGGATTAAAGAAAGTCTGAGTTGGAAAGGATTCAATATTCAAGTTATCAAGCTCAGTGGGAATGTCAGAATTCCAATCAGTCCATTTTAACAAAGGTTAACATAAGGTTCAATTCAACATGTTATTATTCTCTGTGTGTAATATCTTATTCCTGAAAAGATCAAAATAATAGCACTACAGAGGTACGAGGTACAGGTCGAGTAACAAATTCAAATCAAGGATACTGCAGCAGTAATGAGAATACAGCTTTTTATTCTAACACAGCTGGATCAAAAATTAAGCAAGAAAAACTCTGAATCAAAGACAGCGTCAAAATTAATAGAACTATTCAATGTAGTTCTTGGATTAAGGTAGAAATTGTACTTTGTTACTAGCAACACCCAATAGATCTTCAAAAATTAGCAGGTATACAAGAAAGGAGAGTCTGTAACTCTTCCACAGTTAAAGAGCAACACCTGATTATTCTAACTTGAGAGTCAACACACTGGTTTCTGTTTTTCAGTCAAAGTCAGTTACTAAAAAATCACAGGAGTCCTGTATATTTCAAACTCAATTCAATTACTCGACTTTTGCCACTTGAGGCGCTAAAGTTTGTTTAATGCAAAGCATGTAATTACTACTGCCAGCCAGAAGGGCAGCTGTGGATCTACGTAACTTTTAACATAGTCAATCAGCCACCAGGGAGGTTGCGGCTTCCATTAGGGTGCCATTTACTCCGCCAGTCAGTACACTCGCATCAAACTGCTATTTAACAGCCACAGATAATTTACAGTGGCACAGCGCAGCTGCAAACTACTGCCTTATCTCAAAGATTTCTCACTTTTAACTTCAGCTCGGCAGCTGGACTTCTCATAACGTCAAAGCTTAGCTCAGTACAGATTTAATCCGAACATCAAAGACCAATGGCGGGCGGCCAGATGTATGCATGAAGCATGAATTTTTTACAATAAAGAAACAAGGCGCAGCGGCCAAATTCACACACGACTCTCAGCATTAGGTAAGAGAGAAAAAGCTTCCTCAGGGAGCAACGTTACTGGTGAATCAGTATCTTAGTGGCTTAGACTATTAAAGTTGGAGGGAAAATGTTTCACTGAGCCTAGTTGTAATAATTTCACAGTATCACAAGGCTTTAGGGTGTGTACTATCAATAGCCTCACACGGGGTACCATTATGTAGTCTTACTCTTTGTTAATCAGAAAACTGTTGGCTCTACATGACACAATTTATAATACGTACTAAAAACAGCTTAACTACATAGTTCAAGTATAATATTGGTTGTTACATGTTTTACTTAAGGAGATATGGGGAGGTACTTGAACTTGGCATCAGGTTGATAGCCTGGTTCAGGGTGAGGTTAGTCTCTGGACAAGGTTTATAGGTGTCATTTTAGTAGTCATGCGTAGAGTCCGTTATCTCAGCTTCACCGGAGATGGTGGGTTTTATGGTTGAAACTTCCCAAACAGCACTAAGAGTGGAAATAAGAAGTGTTTTATGTAGCAAACCTTTCACCCCCCCTCCTTTTGGGGTGGTTAGGGCCTGGAGTCAGTCCGTCTGCTTGAGGGGTGATAACTAACCCCCCTTCTCTTAGGGAGAGTCAAAGAGAGCTGTGCTCTTCCTTTTGGCATAAAATTAAATGCAGAGTTAAACACAAGACCAATTTTACATGGAATATTCAGATCACTTTATTGTCCATTATGCATACACTTTAGACACATACAGTAGTTACGCAGCTGTAGGGTAAAGTGATCGAATACTAACAGGCAAATACGTGTAAAATGTTTGTGTATGTCTACACAAACAGACATGTAATACACAAGGCCCCAAAAATGTATCTTGAATAAAATGCAGATCTTTTTAAATGATGCTGGAATCTGCGATGACCTGAGGACAGACTACACTTCACTCTTCAATCTGCAAAAAGAAAGATTTTTTAAAAAGTAAAAAAAATTAAAAATAACAATAATAATGTAATTCACTGTGAAGACTTACAGTCTCAGCAGCTATTAGTTTTCTGCTTAATAGTTTTAGATTACAAAATTGGCATATTTATAATTAATTATTATTGCTTATCTGTTGAATTATTGGTTGAATTGTACATAGGGGAGAGCAGGGTGATTTGAACCTGTGGGGAAGTTGAGCCATCCCTTGTTTCTTTGCATTCATGAACAAAATTGGTCATGTGACCACACATTTTTGAGTCATCCATTTTACTCGCCCATGGAATAAGTGATAAGCACATTTAATGTGATTTTTTTATTTTCAAGGAGTCTTGTGTCTCAATAATTTGGGGGTTTGAGAAAATCTTACACACATGTGTAAGTTGTGTTAGTTGGAGACATTACTGTCATGTCCTCACTTTAGACACCTTAAGTAAAACTGATTCAAATCACCCCCCTCTCCCCTACCTGTGAGAATGAATTTGACCAATTGAAGACATTATAGTTTTT
>NC_060166.1:7674652-7680533 GCF_021292245.1 Micropterus dolomieu | reverse complement strand
AGGATTTCTGTTTTATTGGAGTTAAGTTGTAGAAAGTTATTTGACATCCAATGTTTTATGTCGGTAAGGCAGTCCTGTAGTGAGCTCAGCATACTAAGTCAGTGGTGTACAGGTAGGTGTAACTGTGTATCATCCGTATAACAATGGAAGGAAATACCATGCCTGCGTATGATATCACCCAGAGGGAGCATATATATAGAAAACAAAATAGGTCCAAGGACTGACCCCTGAGGCAAACCGTAGTTGATGGTAGAGAAAGAAGACTTTAAATTATTTATAGAGACACAAAACTTCCTATTGGATAAGTATGAGGCAAACCAGTTCAGTACAGTACCAGATACCCCCACCCAGTGCCTCAGTCTGTTTAACAGGATGCCATGATCAATGGTGTCAAAGGCAGCACTTAAATCCAGCAAAACCAGTATTGAACATTTGCCCGCATCAGCGTTCATTAGGAGGTCATTGGTAACTTTCAAGAGTGCAGTCTCAGTACTGTGATGCAGACTGGAACTTTTCAAAGATGCAATTATTTTCCACATTAAGGTCCTGGAGTGGCCTAGCCAGTCTCCAGACAATAATCGCACAGAAAATCGGTGGAGGGAGTTGAAGGTTCGAGTTGCTAAACGTCAGCCTCAAAACCTTAATGATTTGGAGAAGATCTGCAAAGTGGAGTGGGACAACATACCTCCTGAGATGTGTGCAAACCTGGTGGCCAACTACAAAAAACGTCTGACCTCTGTGATTGCCAATAATGGTTTTGCCACCCAAGTACCAAGTCATGTTTTTCAGAATTTATTTTACTCTCACTGTTCAAATAAAACTATCATTAAAATTATAGACTGATCATTTCTTTGTCAGTGGGCAAACGTACAAAATCAGCAGGGGATCAAATACTTTTTTCCCTCACTGTACCTCTGGACTCCTGAGCTCATAGTCATGAAAATTGGTGCTGATCAGCCAATCCAGCAGACTGGTATTGGGGATCAGTGTGTCATTTGTATTGGCATTTAAGGCACCAAAGAAGGTTTCTTGTTGGGCCAAATGTTTGTTTTGGTGCCATGAGGAGGTTGACAAGGCATCGGTGGGCATGCCTGTGCTGGGGTTTGCTGAGACAGTGAGATGGGAAGAGGTTGTCTCACCTGTGCCCAGATTGTCAATTTTTGGAAGTGCAAGTCAAAGTGATATTTTCAGGGCCGTATGGTTGGATCTCAAGAGCACAAGTCTGTAGTTTCAATGTTTGTTTGAGGACCGGGCCATTGCCTGCAGCTTCATGAAAAGGGCTGATGACATTACAGTGATGTCTGCAGCTGTGTCAAGAAGTGCTTCGTGCACCAGTTTGTTTTCAAGCGTTGTAGACAGGTAGAATTTATGTGAAATTCCCCTTTCAGTGAGGTGACACAAGAACTGTTGCTGCCCTGACTAACTGAGGACTCTTCTATGAGAGGATTCTCTCTTTGTACCACCAGGATTGTGCTGGGGGAAGTTGTTTTGTCAGTCTATATGTGGGATTGTGCCGGTATAGTAGCCGGTTGTTTTTACATGTTTGTCAAGGTGTCAGGAGAAGGGGACTTTGCAGCAGCTGCGGCCAAGAGGTCTGCCTTCTTGTTTTTGTCTTTTGACATGTTTTGGAGCAGGAGCCTGAGAGCTTTAAGCTCCTCCTTACTAAAGGTATGTGTTAGACTTACCTTCAGTGTCGTCGTTATTTGGGTCTTTATAGGGGGATCTCTGGAGTGTAGCTCTCTGAGATCGTCTGTCCCAATTAGGAGTGTTTTGGGATTTGTGCTGATTGTGTTCCCCCCTTTCTTGGAAGAGGTGGGTTTCCCAGCTTTTGGGCGTGGACCTTGGCCGATACATTTCAGGCCTCGTATAATTTTGGCTGTGGGTAGTACCTTGATTAGTTCGCTGGGGCAGGTTGCACCTCTGAGCTTGAGTTGGTCGGTAAACCTGGGAGGGATGAGTGGTGCAAACAGGCGGTTCAAGACCAGGAGCTCCTTTTGGTTCCACATGTAGGGACTTGACGCTGAGGGTTTCAGACATCATAGGGTTCAGAATGCCTAGTCATGGTGAGTCTCTTCTTGTCAAACCTTTTTGTAGCTAACTCACGTAGCTGTCAACTGGTTTGGGTTTGTGGGCATGCCACCACACCCAGATGGTGACTGGTTGTGGGATGGAGGTTTTGGACAAAGGCATTTTGAAGTTTACCTCTTCCTCCATCTTGGAGCCAGTTGTAGTACTGCTAAGGAGGTGAAATTAATTTAGGTGAAAAATAGGGAAAATTTTAATTTAAATAAAATCACACTTGGGATAAAAGTTAAAT
Organism: Micropterus dolomieu; assembly: GCF_021292245.1. Lineage (NCBI taxonomy): Eukaryota > Metazoa > Chordata > Actinopteri > Centrarchiformes > Centrarchidae > Micropterus > Micropterus dolomieu. The sequence goes on along the minus strand of NC_060166.1, from coordinate 7,678,216 downwards.
ACTCTAGATCAAATCAATATTAAGATTAGCCTGAAAATCAAAGCTCCAAGTAAATGAAGATCAAAGTCAAAGTTGAAAAAGAATTTAAGTTTGAGATTAAAATAATTACATTTTAAAATCAAAGTCAAAACTGAAAAAATTAAAAATGTTGAGATTAAAATAATCAAATTTAAAAATCAAAGTCAAGATTGGATAAAAAAATTGAGATCAAATTTAAAAATCAAAGTTTGAATTAAAAATAAACTCAAATTTAAAAATGAATTACGAAAATCCCCACAAGTTGATAAAAATTAATTCAATTGAAATCAAAGACAATTAAATTGAAAGTCTCAATTACCCTTTCGGCAATTATCAAAGTCATCAAAATCCAACTGCTTTAAAGTCCAAATTAATCCATAAGTAAGGATTAAAGAAAGTCTGAGTTGGAAAGGATTCAATATTCAAGTTATCAAGCTCAGTGGGAATGTCAGAATTCCAATCAGTCCATTTTAACAAAGGTTAACATAAGGTTCAATTCAACATGTTATTATTCTCTGTGTGTAATATCTTATTCCTGAAAAGATCAAAATAATAGCACTACAGAGGTACGAGGTACAGGTCGAGTAACAAATTCAAATCAAGGATACTGCAGCAGTAATGAGAATACAGCTTTTTATTCTAACACAGCTGGATCAAAAATTAAGCAAGAAAAACTCTGAATCAAAGACAGCGTCAAAATTAATAGAACTATTCAATGTAGTTCTTGGATTAAGGTAGAAATTGTACTTTGTTACTAGCAACACCCAATAGATCTTCAAAAATTAGCAGGTATACAAGAAAGGAGAGTCTGTAACTCTTCCACAGTTAAAGAGCAACACCTGATTATTCTAACTTGAGAGTCAACACACTGGTTTCTGTTTTTCAGTCAAAGTCAGTTACTAAAAAATCACAGGAGTCCTGTATATTTCAAACTCAATTCAATTACTCGACTTTTGCCACTTGAGGCGCTAAAGTTTGTTTAATGCAAAGCATGTAATTACTACTGCCAGCCAGAAGGGCAGCTGTGGATCTACGTAACTTTTAACATAGTCAATCAGCCACCAGGGAGGTTGCGGCTTCCATTAGGGTGCCATTTACTCCGCCAGTCAGTACACTCGCATCAAACTGCTATTTAACAGCCACAGATAATTTACAGTGGCACAGCGCAGCTGCAAACTACTGCCTTATCTCAAAGATTTCTCACTTTTAACTTCAGCTCGGCAGCTGGACTTCTCATAACGTCAAAGCTTAGCTCAGTACAGATTTAATCCGAACATCAAAGACCAATGGCGGGCGGCCAGATGTATGCATGAAGCATGAATTTTTTACAATAAAGAAACAAGGCGCAGCGGCCAAATTCACACACGACTCTCAGCATTAGGTAAGAGAGAAAAAGCTTCCTCAGGGAGCAACGTTACTGGTGAATCAGTATCTTAGTGGCTTAGACTATTAAAGTTGGAGGGAAAATGTTTCACTGAGCCTAGTTGTAATAATTTCACAGTATCACAAGGCTTTAGGGTGTGTACTATCAATAGCCTCACACGGGGTACCATTATGTAGTCTTACTCTTTGTTAATCAGAAAACTGTTGGCTCTACATGACACAATTTATAATACGTACTAAAAACAGCTTAACTACATAGTTCAAGTATAATATTGGTTGTTACATGTTTTACTTAAGGAGATATGGGGAGGTACTTGAACTTGGCATCAGGTTGATAGCCTGGTTCAGGGTGAGGTTAGTCTCTGGACAAGGTTTATAGGTGTCATTTTAGTAGTCATGCGTAGAGTCCGTTATCTCAGCTTCACCGGAGATGGTGGGTTTTATGGTTGAAACTTCCCAAACAGCACTAAGAGTGGAAATAAGAAGTGTTTTATGTAGCAAACCTTTCACCCCCCCTCCTTTTGGGGTGGTTAGGGCCTGGAGTCAGTCCGTCTGCTTGAGGGGTGATAACTAACCCCCCTTCTCTTAGGGAGAGTCAAAGAGAGCTGTGCTCTTCCTTTTGGCATAAAATTAAATGCAGAGTTAAACACAAGACCAATTTTACATGGAATATTCAGATCACTTTATTGTCCATTATGCATACACTTTAGACACATACAGTAGTTACGCAGCTGTAGGGTAAAGTGATCGAATACTAACAGGCAAATACGTGTAAAATGTTTGTGTATGTCTACACAAACAGACATGTAATACACAAGGCCCCAAAAATGTATCTTGAATAAAATGCAGATCTTTTTAAATGATGCTGGAATCTGCGATGACCTGAGGACAGACTACACTTCACTCTTCAATCTGCAAAAAGAAAGATTTTTTAAAAAGTAAAAAAAATTAAAAATAACAATAATAATGTAATTCACTGTGAAGACTTACAGTCTCAGCAGCTATTAGTTTTCTGCTTAATAGTTTTAGATTACAAAATTGGCATATTTATAATTAATTATTATTGCTTATCTGTTGAATTATTGGTTGAATTGTACATAGGGGAGAGCAGGGTGATTTGAACCTGTGGGGAAGTTGAGCCATCCCTTGTTTCTTTGCATTCATGAACAAAATTGGTCATGTGACCACACATTTTTGAGTCATCCATTTTACTCGCCCATGGAATAAGTGATAAGCACATTTAATGTGATTTTTTTATTTTCAAGGAGTCTTGTGTCTCAATAATTTGGGGGTTTGAGAAAATCTTACACACATGTGTAAGTTGTGTTAGTTGGAGACATTACTGTCATGTCCTCACTTTAGACACCTTAAGTAAAACTGATTCAAATCACCCCCCTCTCCCCTACCTGTGAGAATGAATTTGACCAATTGAAGACATTATAGTTTTTTGTGGTTGGGGGTTTTCGGCCACTAATTAACTTTTTTAAGAAATGTTGCTTGCGTATGTTATTACAGATTGTTACCTGCAGCACAAGCGTAGATGTATTCTGTCTCAGCCTGGTCACCTGAGAAGAAAAAGAAGAAGTAAAAGAGAGAATTCTAAAACAAAAAAAAAGAGTTAAACTTTCTTCATACATTCAAACAGTCTAAATTAAAAACATGGAGTGCTCAAAATGACTATTCTGATAACTGTTCAGGTTGTTGTGCAGCTCTGCTAAGGAGCAGAGTTTGTCAGTGTGGTCTCTGTAAATGAGCATTAGAGAGGACTGAGTATCTGACTTACTTGGCTGGTAGTAGTCATAGATCTTGACCACGGCTGGCTTCAGGTTCTGCACTGGGAGCTCCCGTAGGAGGTCTAAGCTGTGGTTGATAGGTATGTTCTTCGTTAACTGTTGGAATAAAAACAGACGACACGTCAGTCACAAATCTGAAGAGCATCATCTATTGTTCCTCACTGTGAATCCCTCTCACCTCCGTTAAGTACACCAGAACGTGATCTTCCTTTTCTTCAACACGATCCACCAGCAGGGCACCTTTGAGCTGTGAGGAGACCACATTCAGCTGAGTCGTTTATTGAACACTATTCATTTCCTACTCAGGTTAAAGTCACTTATAATAACTAACCCTCCTCAAAGACTCTGGGTCTGGGACAAAGCCAGAGAG
>NC_060166.1:7673273-7674552 GCF_021292245.1 Micropterus dolomieu | reverse complement strand
AAATGAGCATTAGAGAGGACTGAGTATCTGACTTACTTGGCTGGTAGTAGTCATAGATCTTGACCACGGCTGGCTTCAGGTTCTGCACTGTGAGCTCCTGTAGGAGGTCTAAGCTGTGGTTGATAGGTATGTTCTTCGTTAACTGTTGGAATAAAAACAGACGACACGTCAGTCACAAATCTGGAGAGCATCATCTATTGTTCCTCACTGTGAATCCCTCTCACCTCCGTTATGTACACCAGAACGTGATCTTCCTTTTCTTCAACACGATCCACCAGCAGGGCACCTTTGAGCTGTGAGGAGACCACATTCAGCTGGGTCGTTTATTGAACACTATTCATTTCCTACTCAGGTTAAAGTCACTGTAATAACTCACCCTCCTCAAAGACTCTGGGTCTGGGACAAAGCCAGAGAGCATTTTGATGTCCAGGATCACCATGTTTGTAGTGCTTGCTGTTCCATTATATCTGCAATGCAACCAGAAAAATGTGATGTTGTTCAGATTTTATCCTGTTCTTCATATTTCTACTAGTTGAATACGGAGACAGAAAGCCTTCATTTACAGTTGAGATATGTTTGAGCTGAATATTAACGACCAGTTTGTAATCATTTCTCACATGTCCATCCACCAACAGTCTGGTATATTCAGAGGATTGTTTGTCATAAATTACAGTATTCTTCAATCATTGCTGTAACATGGATCTAGTGTTGTTGATTACTTACAGGGACCTTAGCTTCAGAGTGAGTTTGGGTCTGAGAGATGCGCAGTCGGCCTCTGGTTTGACCTCCACACTGAGAGTGGTGACAGCAGCAGGAGTTGGGATGTTATAGTGAAGAGAGATCTGGGAAACAGGGACACAAGGAAGGTTTAACAATCATAAGAAGTGAACAAGGGGGGTTTAAGTAATAGTACCTAAGTTTAGCCCCCCACTTCAGTATCTCCCAATGTTTTTAACAAAATCCTTTTATAATAATTTAAATAGTTAGATATCACCATTCATTTGGAGCAAAGAAACCCCCTCTAATAAACAAACCATAATAACTGGAGGTATGGTGCTTCTAAAGTTTTTGTATTAGTAATTGGATGCCAACATTAGGACAGGGTTATGTTAGCAGTGTTGTGTTTGTGGTGGTGCATGTACAGTATGTAGAGAAACAGGAAGTGCTGCAGTGACAGTGACCACTGACCTGCACTGAAGCACATGCAGAGCCCTTCACCTCCAGGCTGAACTTTCCTGTCACTTCCTGCAGCAGCTTCTCCTGGTAGAGCAGTTTGTTG
>NC_060166.1:7671587-7673173 GCF_021292245.1 Micropterus dolomieu | reverse complement strand
ACCTCCACACTGAGAGTGGTGACAGCAGCAGGAGTTGGGATGTTATAGTGAAGAGAGATCTGGGAAACAGGGACACAAGGAAGGTTTAACAATCATAAGAAGTGAACAAGGGGGGTTTAAGTAATAGTACCTAAGTTTAGCCCCCCACTTCAGTATCTCCCAATGTTTTTAACAAAATCCTTTTATAATAATTTAAATAGTTAGATATCACCATTCATTTGGAGCAAAGAAACCCCCTCTAATAAACAAACCATAATAACTGGAGGTATGGTGCTTCTAAAGTTTTTGTATTAGTAATTGGATGCCAACATTAGGACAGGGTTATGTTAGCAGTGTTGTGTTTGTGGTGGTGCATGTACAGTATGTAGAGAAACAGGAAGTGCTGCAGTGACAGTGACCACTGACCTGCACTGAAGCACATGCAGAGCCCTTCACCTCCAGGCTGAACTTTCCTGTCACTTCCTGCAGCAGCTTCTCCTGGTAGAGCAGTTTGTTGTTCTGATTCACATCAAATGTCAGCTGGCCACTGGGAGACTGGACTGTCACTGTGCTGGAACCCTCTGGACTGAACACTACAGTGGCGTAGAGAGCCAGAGCCTGGAGAGCCACCACTGTGTCCTACAACACACAACACGACAATTACTTTATGGGCTTAAATGGATACAAATGTTAACATTTACTTTAGTTTATATGTAAAGAGTTAAAAATGCATATACACTTAGTTAAAAAAAATGGCATAAAGAGATGTTAAGTCATTGAATTCGTACAGTTCATTATGGTACAGTTTCTTATTAAAATAATTGGTCACTTGGTGGTACATATCTCTCAGGAGGAACTTAAAACCCTTAAGAGGCAAGCGCGGCAGAATAAATCCTGCAGTCCAGCTGAACGCAAGCTAAAGTTTTCTGCCTCTTTGTTTCTACATACAGCCTGTACCCCAGTATAAGGGATAAAAGTGTTGTGAATCCTTGGTGATAATGTGTAATGTTTAGAGTTGAGCAGTTTTGCAGTTATGTGTTGAACTAGTGATGTATAGCTATATACTGCCATGTTAGGCTAGTGGAACTGCGGTAATGTGAGCCACCGAATGCGAAACCGTGGTCAAGCCAGCCACCGTCTGATTTCTGTTGTGCCTAAAGCAGTGTTATTATGGTAAGGACGGGGTGCATGTCCTGAAAAATACATACGCATTTTTTTTGTGAATGCTCTAAGTGATTAAATTAACACAATTACATACAACAGTAATATAATAATATTATTAATACTAACAATAATGATAATAGTAGTTTTAATAATAACATGATTTATTATTATTTGTTATTAATACAAATACAAAATGTACCTTTTCTTAGTTATTTTGTGAACATAATTTATGTGAAATTTGACCTTTCACCAGCATAATTCCTCAGCAGTTAGTTCAGCGTTGTCATATCTTCTGCTAGTCTATCTTTCTTCCTAGTGTCATCTACTATTATTGGTACAAATATTATAAGGTTGTACTGTACGAACTTGGAGAAATTTAAAGTCAAATTAAATAAACAGTTAACATTTCCTTTAACTTTGACCACTGACCAAAACAACTGACC
>NC_060166.1:7629864-7671487 GCF_021292245.1 Micropterus dolomieu | reverse complement strand
CCTGGTAGAGCAGTTTGTTGTTCTGATTCACATCAAATGTCAGCTGGCCACTGGGAGACTGGACTGTCACTGTGCTGGAACCCTCTGGACTGAACACTACAGTGGCGTAGAGAGCCAGAGCCTGGAGAGCCACCACTGTGTCCTACAACACACAACACGACAATTACTTTATGGGCTTAAATGGATACAAATGTTAACATTTACTTTAGTTTATATGTAAAGAGTTAAAAATGCATATACACTTAGTTAAAAAAAATGGCATAAAGAGATGTTAAGTCATTGAATTCGTACAGTTCATTATGGTACAGTTTCTTATTAAAATAATTGGTCACTTGGTGGTACATATCTCTCAGGAGGAACTTAAAACCCTTAAGAGGCAAGCGCGGCAGAATAAATCCTGCAGTCCAGCTGAACGCAAGCTAAAGTTTTCTGCCTCTTTGTTTCTACATACAGCCTGTACCCCAGTATAAGGGATAAAAGTGTTGTGAATCCTTGGTGATAATGTGTAATGTTTAGAGTTGAGCAGTTTTGCAGTTATGTGTTGAACTAGTGATGTATAGCTATATACTGCCATGTTAGGCTAGTGGAACTGCGGTAATGTGAGCCACCGAATGCGAAACCGTGGTCAAGCCAGCCACCGTCTGATTTCTGTTGTGCCTAAAGCAGTGTTATTATGGTAAGGACGGGGTGCATGTCCTGAAAAATACATACGCATTTTTTTTGTGAATGCTCTAAGTGATTAAATTAACACAATTACATACAACAGTAATATAATAATATTATTAATACTAACAATAATGATAATAGTAGTTTTAATAATAACATGATTTATTATTATTTGTTATTAATACAAATACAAAATGTACCTTTTCTTAGTTATTTTGTGAACATAATTTATGTGAAATTTGACCTTTCACCAGCATAATTCCTCAGCAGTTAGTTCAGCGTTGTCATATCTTCTGCTAGTCTATCTTTCTTCCTAGTGTCATCTACTATTATTGGTACAAATATTATAAGGTTGTACTGTACGAACTTGGAGAAATTTAAAGTCAAATTAAATAAACAGTTAACATTTCCTTTAACTTTGACCACTGACCAAAACAACTGACCTTCGGTAAGCCCCGCCCCCCCTTAGTGACTGTTGCTAAGTCCGACAAACTGTCGGCGCTGCCACTGTCTATGACTGCACTCCCCGGAGAAATATTGTCACATTCGTGGAGAAAGCAATCTCAGAAAGAAGCAGACAGTTTTGCAGGTTGTATTCAGGCCATTAAACTGACTCAAACAGACGTGAACAACATGAAAGATAGAAGCTAAAGGCTACCGATCACACAGTACAAGTGAACCACCGCATCCCCCGACAATTGAGACAAAAGACAATGATATGAACTATATCAACACTGTTCCTGTACAGCTGGGTAGGCCTCTATTCATTATTACAGTCATTAAATAGCAGAACAGTAGGGCTTTATAACGTTACATTCAGTAGGAAGTTAGCTAGCGTTAGCCAGCTAACATTACATTAGGAACAATCCACAGCCTACATTTTTCTGGATTTATTTCAGTTTTTGGAAAGAGAATAAATTGTACTTCTCCTATCAGCCTCTCTGGGTAGTGACTGTAACTATTACAAGTGCCCCAGGAACAGCTGACCACATCTTAGAAAAATACAGCCAAAAGAAGCTAGAAAACGACTCCTTTTGCAATAGAGTCAATGGAGTGCAGCCATGAAAGTGTCGGACTTCAGTTAGAACAAGTCCTATAATGTGCTGTGATTGGCCAGCTTTGTATTCGGGCCGTGGCTTAGCGAAGGGTCAGTTCCTTAATAGATGACATCACGATTGTCAATATTATAACATTTCACTGTACCAACTTGGAGAAATCACACTGAAAATCCCTCCAACAACAAAAAATGAACCGATTTAGGATGCTGACTGAACTTTGACCTTTGACCAAAACAATTCCTTAATAGGTGACATCACAGTTGTCATATGATCTCCTTACTAGTGTTCTCTAGTATCACTGGTACAAATATAAGGTTTTACTGTACCAACTATGAGACATTGCACTCTAAAAAACCCTCGAGCAGCAAAAATTAGACAGTTAACATTTCTCTGAAATTTGATCTTTGAACATAACAATTCCTTAATAGTTGACATGATGGTTGTGATATCTTTCACCTATTAAAGAACTGCTGTGGTAATCTGGTAGTAAAATTTTTGCCAGTGATAGTAGAGTACACAGATTAAATTATTATTATTATTATTATTCCTATTAAGGAATTGTTTTGATCAAAGGTCAAAATTCTGAGAAATGATAAGTCTGTTTTGGCTGTTATATGAATTTCTAAAGAGCAATATCTCATAGTAATAATAATCTTTATTTGTAGAGCACTTTTCAAAAACAAGTTACAAAGTGCTTTAACAAGTGTAAAGACAACTAGAAAAGCAATTTCTGAAGAAATTGCGGTATGAATGCTGTCTGCTGAATGGCTTGCATTAAGTTGAATAGTACAAATGTATGAAAGATGTAGAAAGTTTTGTTGAAAAGCTGATGCTACACTGAATTGCTGTCTTGAACAAATTTGAATAGAACAAATGCATGAAAGATGTGGAAGGTTTGAAGGACTGTTAAAAACACTACACACTGCATTGCTAATGTGCAGAAAGTAGCTGAAGGACTATGAAATCTTGGAAACATGGGAAATGTTCTAAAGAATGTGAATAAGATTTTAAAGTTGAATAAACTTCAAACTGCACTGATAAATGTGGAAAATTTGGAAAATTTTGAGATCGTGTAATTAGTATGAAGGTGACATAAGTGTATCAACTCCAACTGGAGGTCCTGGGTAAGAACAATGACTCCACAGTGTTGAGTGTGGAGTTGCACAGATTGATGGGGATGGCTGGCCTCTTCCTGGAATACCCGCCCATCTCCACACTCTTCAGAGCATTGAGATTAAGATTGATCTGGCTGCTCCTGTACCCCAGATGGTCAATCTCACACCTGTGGGCAGACTGATTCCCACAAGAGAAGAGCCCAGTGAGAGTGGTGTCATCTGCACACTACAGGAGCTTGGTGGTTTGGTGACTGGAGGTACAGCTGTTGGTGTTCAGGGAGGAAAGCAGAGCAGAAAGAACACGACCTTGAAGGGAACCAGTGCTCACTGTCCTGTAGTCAGAAACGTGCTTCACGTGCCGATTGCTGCTGGACAGTAAGTCTGTGATACAGCTGCAGGCAGGGTCCACGAGTGATGCATGACTCCACAAACAGGATCCTGGTGTAGTCTCCTGGAGAGTCCAGGTGTTGGAGGACATGGTGAAGGGCCATGTTTACTGAGTTGTCTGCATTACACCATTACATCATCTCAATCAGCTGTGTGCTGAGCCTGCATTCCCAGGTTTCAATGGTGATAGTCAAAGCTGTCTGACTTTGACAGGCTTAGACAGCTGCTCTCATTGAGTTTAAACCTGAAGCACAGCTCTGCTTCTCCTGCTCCTACAGAACAGATTGTAACTTCCAGTGCCAAAGCAAACATATTGTTAGAGAGATAAGATCCTCATGAAGATGATGTCCAAGATTTGCGTGTCTACTGTCAAAAATGGCTTCACAGCAGCAGTATAGAAATGTCCATCTTCCTGCCTCTTTCCTGAAACTGCAGCACTTTTTTAGTATGGGAGTCTATGCGGCAGTTGAGTGGGACTCCTCTCACTCTCAAGCCAACTGTACAAGCTGTGTTAGTCTGATTGCTTTCAAAGTTAGACTTAAGCGGCAGAACAAGTTTTACAAGTCCCTACAACTTGTGAAAAATGATGTATGTAGAGTGAAAACTGTGGGAGATACAGCGAGTTGAAGACAAATTTTTCAGAATATTTTGAAGTGAATTCCCACTGTGTCAGTTGGTCCCCTCTCTCTAACTCCCAACATTCTGCCCCTTCCGCTCCCATTATAAACTCAGAAAACAGGCTGAAAACAACATGAAACTTGAATTGACATTGTGTAAAAAGTATAAGAGATATGAAAAAGTTGAATTCACTGGAAAGAGTCCAAAGGTTTGTGAACGTGTTAAAGGTGGAATGGCATTTCTACGTGAATGTATGAATTGGTGGGAAGAGGTTGATGATCAGTGAGTTTGAATGATTTTCTCATTGACTTTCATTATAACAAAGTTTCAAGAAAAGTTGAATAGATTATAATAATAATAATAATAATGCTTATTTGTAGAGCACTTTTCAAAAACAAGTTACAAAGTGCTTTAAGAAGTGTAAAGAATAATACAAAAAAACAAGATAAGAGCTTGAATAATCAATAAGAGCATGAAAAATTAAATTTGAAGAGTTTGATTGAAGAGTTTGAATAGGATTTGAAAGTTGAATAATACGAAGAACGAAGGAAAGATGTGGAATCTTTTCTATTTGGAATGGAGTTTCTAGCTGAAAGTATGAATGAGTAGTTAACAGTTGAAAAACCTTGAAAACGTGTGACATTTTGAACATTCCGTCCATTCATTTGAATGGGGAAAAAACTATGAAGGTTATCAAAATTCTGAATACAAGCAATCGATTCCTAATTGAGATGAATATTTTAAGCTTTGAATGACGTTTCTATGTTGAAAACTGTGGAACTAGTTAGGTTGCAAAAAAATGGCAAAATACACGTTTGAGATAAATAGTAGTAAAATAGAATAAAATAAAAGGGATAAAATAAAGTCAAATAAAATTGGGAAAAGCTCTCCTAAAAAAGTATGTTTTAAGGAGGGACTTAAAAGAGTTCATTGACTCAGCTGACCTGATTTCCTTGGGCAGGCTGTTCCAGAGCCTCGGGGCCCTGACAACAATCGCTTTGTCCCCTTTAGTTTTCAGTCGAGACTCTGGAACAGACAACAGACCTCTGCCTGAGGATCTCAAGGTACATGCTGGTATGTATAGGACAAAAAGGCGAGAGGCCATGAAGAGCTTTAAAAGTGATCAACAAAATTTTAAAGTAAATTCTAAAACATACTGGGAGCCAGTGTAATGAAGCTAAAATAGGAGTAATGTGGTCATATTTCTTTGCTCTGGTTAAAAACCTGGCAGCTGAGTTCTGGACAGTCTGGAGTCGATCAGTAGATTTTTGTGTTAAACAAGTGAAAAGGCTGTTGCAATAATCCAGGCGTGATGAATTTTTTTATATTTCTAAGTGTTAATGTTTCTCAGTGTAATCATGTTTTTATCAAAACATGATTGAACAAGTTTTGTGGTGTGCTGCTAAAAAATTGAATTACTATCAAACTAAACACCAAGGTTCTCAGCAACAGGCTTAAGGTGATTTACTAGGGAACCAGCAGATGGCAGTATTTGTTTTGCAATACATAACTCAGTTTCATATGTAAATGAATTATGTTCATATGTTCACTTTTATAAGGTCAGGTCTGTTTTCGTAAAGAAATAAATACCGGCTGCCTGTTAAGTAAGTAAATGATGATTTGTAGTTAATGGGCTATAACACTGCTGAATTCCTTCATATGTATCACTAACAACGAATTGTTGAGGTATTTTGTAATGTTGCTGTCTATTGCAAACCATGTATGTGTAAATTAGGTTATTCAGAATTTTTCAGATAAACATTTATTTAGTTTTCCAGATAACTTTGATTTAGTAATATTAGTAATATTTGCACGCCCATTATATGCTTAAAAATGCATTGTTGCAAAGATAAAAAGGATTCTGTTATACTGTAAATTTAACTTAAAGTCCAGCTGTCTGGGCTGTACCTGTGTGGAGGAGAAGCCTCCATAATAGTTCTGCTGGCCCGTCAGCCATCTGACGATGCTGGTGGCGGCGCCCAGGTCTTCAGCAGCGGGAGAGCCGCTGAGTCTGGCCAGCAGCACATAGGAGCTGATCTCCACAGACAGAGAGGCTGACGTTTCTGTCGCTGTCTGAGACCAGTAGAGGAAACCTCCTGAAAACAGCCATCCACAAACAGACAAACAGGCACAGGGTGAGCCACATTCACAGGAATGAAGCCAAAAGGATTTCCTTTAGGAGGATGACTCACCTTGGTTTGATGCAACAGTGTCCAGGTGCTTCAGAAGGTGAGCACGGGTCTCCGTGTCTCCTGCCAGGGTGAAGACGTACGCCAGCAGAGCTGTAGTGTAGGTGTTGCTAAAGTCACTGATGGACTCCCTGAGACAAGACAGGCTCTTCTGCACCACAGGATCCTATAACAGATTCAAAGAACACATTATAATAAATGATCTCAAGACTTTATTGATTGGAAGTCTATTATTCTATTAGTCTATCTATTTTATTATAGAGACGATGATTTCTCTTTGAATAAATTCTTAAATTAAGGGAAAGGTAAAAGAAAGGACTTCATTGAATGGAGGCAATAATTCTAAACAACAGCGCAACATGAGCTTTACAAAGTGAGGAGACAAAGAGACCAGGAATTATTTAGTACCTCTAACCTAAATGAGGTAGCAAAACAACACACACAAATTAAACTACAGCAACAACTTCCAACAAATGTAATTGTTAAATGAGGCCTATAATGCCAGTCAACAGGACATGAGGTTCAGTATGGACTGGTTATTATTTATCATGTTTTGTTTATATTTTATTTTCTATTTTTATGTGCTATCTGTGGTAGAGTTGATAACTTTGCTAGTGCAATTTAGTTGCTCACCACAGCGAGTTAGAAGATGTGTTTCCTCTTCCCACTTTCTGAAGAAAAGTAGTCTGTTGTAATAGTGAATGTCTGTTTAATAATTCTGTGTAAAAGTTTTATTGAAGCATCAGCAAAAATTCCCACTGAGAAACAATCACAGGGCTTCATGCTGTACTGAAAAAAAGCAAATTTTTATATACAAATTCAAATATTCAATATGCATTCAGCATGTGTAGTTTAACTCATGTAAATGCTGTTTCTAGGTGTTGTGTCTAACATGACGTGAAATTTGAAATCTGAAGTCATTGGCTTGTTACTCGAGTGACACAGTGGAGGCCCCACAAACAAATAAGCTAACAGGTTTCATTCAAATTATTTTAGACTAATTAGATAATAATTAGTTCTCATTGATTGAATTTTAGGAAAGTTGCCACCTAGAAGATTTTTTTGATTGCCCTGTCGGAAAAGCTGTTGTTATCTTGACTACTACTATTAAACAGCGACTACAGTTCACAGGATCTGTGGTTACTTAATACTTTTATCCAAAGTGAATTACAATTGCTAGATATGTAGATATACCAGAGGTAAAACGCCTCTGAAGCTACTAGAGGTCTTTCTCAGGGACACATTGGTGGATGCGTCACAGTAGGAATAGAATCCAGGTCTCTCATACCCAAGGAATGTGTCTTATGCAGTGTGCCATAACCTCCACAGGTATCTAAATATATATATATTAGGATGGATGGATGGATGGATAGATTTAAATATAAATGAATGCTTCAGTGTATTTTTAAAATTTTTCTCCATCATCTACAGCAAGTATATATTGAGATAAGTAAATAAGTAAAACAATAAAACATTTAAGAACATATAAACTGGGAAGACATTAAAAATTGCTAGAAAATAATGCACATTTTCATTTGATTTGGTTTGTGTCTTGTAAAGGAAATTCTTTCAGGTTTACAGTTAAAACAGAGATTTTTGTATGGCAAGGAGTCTACTCACATTCAGGGGCACTTTCATCTCCAAGTAGGCAGCAGTGATGTAAGCACTAAGAGTCACTTCATTAGACACACCACCCTGTAGAGAGGAAGCATCATGCGGACGTTACCATCACTGTAGCTCCAACACAGGCGCCAGATTCACAAAAGATTTATGAGTCCTACAGAACTGTCGCATAATCATGCATGAATAGCAATTATGGTGAATTAAAATGATAAAATTAATGTCAGCGGGAAGTATGTTATGTTGCAAATCACTGCTTGCATGTTGAATTTGTATGAAACGGGCCCCAGTTTGACTGAACAACGAAGAAATGGGTTATCATCAGCCATTTCATAAAAACAGAGACTGACCTTCATTCCGTTGTGGAAGAGTTTTCCCAGCTGCTGGAAACAGCCACTTGCTCGTTGTTTGCCATCCAGCCAAGACTTAGACTCAGCAAGCTTTTTTGGGTCAATGTAGATGAAAGACTGTGCTTTGGCAAAACATCTCAGCACAAAAGCAGTCAGCCTGAGGATATTAAAACAAGGTCAAACAATAACTGATACAATGAAGTGAAGAGGAAGCACTTGATCTGTGTAATGTTTCACAACATATACTTAATGCTTCAGGTCATTAGCTAACATAATTAATGCATTAAATAGAGATCCTTATGCACATTCTTGAGAGTTCACATTGCACACTGGTGGTACAACTGTGATGAAGTCACATTTTCCAAAAGATGCGAATGTTTGCAGGATTATGCTCAGCATGAAGCTAACGAACAAACTTTCTTTTTCTTTTCAACATTTGCTTTCTGAAGCATGGTGTATTTAAAATGTGTTGTGTTTGTTTCAAATGTGTGTTTTGCATTTGCTAAACAAAATGCATCAGTTTACTAATGGTGTTTTGTATTTGTATGTGTTTGTTAGTGAATCAAAGAGCTTTTGTAAAACGTGTGTTGTTTGCCAAGTTTTTGCAGAAAGTTAGGTCCAAAGTGCAGCCACATCATCTACTCTGCTGTAAGTTTTTTTTTCGACCTCAACCGTAAAGGCGACACACCATGTACATATGATAATTCTTTGTGAATGATCAATCAGTCATGTGACTATAGTGCAGTGGATAAGACACATGCCTTTGGTGTGATTCCCACTGTGACTCCTCCTCTAATGTGTCCCGGAGCAAGACACAACACTTGGGGACCTCTTGGGTTAGAGGTCGCACGCCTCTGGACACACATAGCAATTGTACTTTGGATAAAAGTGTGATCTAAATGAGTAAATAAATGAAATAAATGTGCTCACCAAGTGTTCCCCAGTCCTGTTCCAAATGCGCTGTAAGCACCGTCACTATGTTTGTAGTTCAGCTGTCTCTGGTAGCCTGTAAAATATGCAACAAAGCTCAGCTGGGGGTTATGACGGGGACACTATGGTCACCAGAATGCCCCTCACAGTGTTGTGCATAAACGTGTTATAAGATCGTGTTCAGTAACTCATTAACAAAGGGTAAGACCACAAACCAAGAGCCGCAAAGTTCCTCCACCCAAGTCAAACTCACAGCATTTCATTAGACACAAAAACAAAAACAAAAATAATGTCAACGAGCTCAAGAGCCAAAATTATGAATTATGATCATGAAATAGTTTATTTTAATGAGTGTGAACTGAACTTTTCCTTTGTCAAGCAATGACTGACGACAGATGTTCTGTTTATGTGTGCAAGCAGCACCAGACTGTTACAGGATTTTGGACAGGGGTGGACTGCTAATCTGGCATACCACGGAAATTCCAGGAGGGCTGACAACTTTTGTGGCAGATGTAACATAAATTATTTATTTACATAGCTGTTTGTTTTGATAATTTCCTATCCTGACATTGGGCCGGCCCAATCACATTTCTTACTAGCACCCACCCCCTCTGCCCTCTGTTGCTTGCCCGAAAGAAAATAATTTTCCGACTGAGGCCGCCTAATGCGCGAAAATTGCCACCGGGGCTGCAGTAGGTTCAACATCAGCTACAATACACTGCGTAGTGCAGGTACAGGCACTAGAAGGAGTAAAGGAGAGCCGTGGCCACTGCCAGAGGAGGAGGTGTGAGACAAAGTGACAGAGCTGAGGAAGAGAGAGCAGAAGGAGGGTAGAGGTGACGCAGTAAGCATGGAGTAGCTCAACCTGTCGGGAGGATTATTTACACTGGGGACGCTGGGGACATGTACCCCCCACTTTTTGAAATCATTTGTTAAAAATGTTCTGAAAAATAGCTTGCACCAAGAAATGTTAATTAACAAATTAATTAACAAATACAAATGCTATGAGAAAGGTTTATTTGCACAATAAGCCTCCAATACAATAATTTGCTACTAATTACTAAATTATATTCTATTATATTTTTATATTCTGAATTGCAAACTGAATTTTGTGCTTCCCTTCATAAAAATAAAGACATGTCCACCATAAACTGGTAGAGAAGTCTACAGAATGCAGGAAATTATAATTAAATTAAATGCTCAAAATCCTTTGGGAGAGGACCCCCAGACCCCCCTATCAAATATTTTATCTATAAATATTTTCTCTAAAGAGTAGGCCTATTAAAATATATTCTTGTCTTGTTGTCATGGCCCCAATCTTGTGCAATGTCACATCTCATGGGCTAAGAGTTTTGTCGCACCCCTAATCTGAGCCCTTAAATGGAAGGATGGTGTATTGGTGAAGGGTGTCCGACCGACTTTGATGGGCTGCCTGGGCCAAAAATGCCAGGGCCAATTTTATTGTCCCAGTCCAGCCCTGATTTGGGATATTTAAAGATGTTTCTTTTTATCTGTAATATAAAGTTAGCAGAGACTCACCACTGGTCAGGAAGTTGGTAGCCTTCTCCTTGATGGCTGCGGTCAGCTGCTGTGTGTTTTCCAGGTACTGGAGGATGTAAATGTTGGGGGCCAGGAGCACCATGTTCTGCTCTCCACATCCGTACGGCATCTGCAGCAGCCCATCCAGGTTCTTCAGGGCTCGGCCCAGAATGTCACCTGCACAAGAACACTGACTCAGACAACACAAAATACACCAAATACACCAACACGCTGCAAATATACAAAACAACAATGGAATGGTTACCAAAGGGCACTAAAAAGTGCTGAACATGACTTCATGAACTTCATGAGTCACAAACCACTGCAACAAGCGTGTTGGAATGGAAATACTTCTATTTTTTCTTATGGACTTTTTATTCAAAGTATAGTATTTTTATACATCGTCAAACATGGCGGGGTTTAAGATTTGCTTTGTGTTTCGTGAAAGCTCAGCAGTTTGAAACCGTTTGACAACAAAGGCATAAAAGCAAAACACGATCTTTAAAAGGACAATCCAGCCACACAAGTCTATTTTTTATTATTGATGCCTTTATAAGGCTTCAAGGGAGTTAACGTGGCAAAATGCGTCTGTTTAAAACACTAAATTAAAATGAATGTATTATCTTACCCAGGACTGATACTGAAGCACGGGCAGATCCATCAATCATGTTCTCAGGGAGTTGGATGTCTATTTCCGCTTTCACAGCTCCCCCTGTGTACAGACAGAACAAACACCTTTCAGAGAGAAACTCTGTACTGAAACAAAGATGTCATTAGTGGACAAAAATAGGTCAGACTGAAAATAAGATGAACAATCAGCGATCAGCAGTAATAAAATGTATGTATTTAAGTAGTGACATTTAACATAATCTGAGACACCTGCGCTAAACATGTCACAATTGCCATAATCGCAATGATTTTAATTTCTACCCCTGCGACCCTGTATGCAGGATAAGCGGTTGACAATGGATGGATGGATGGATTTTAATTTCTACCTGCGAGTACTGAATGCCATTTTTGACATGTTATCTACTCGACACCTAACACATAGCATTTGGCTCTCCATTATGTAAACGTGCCATGCCTGGTGTAAAACATACTGACCTTTTGGGCAGAGCAGAAAGTTGTAGGTCTTGGTGATCTCAGTTCCCTCAGCCTGAGAGGAACAAATAATATGACTTCCAAAGTTTCCAGCTTGTATTAAATGCAAAAAATAATGGTTAATGGATAAACTTGTCTATGTCATCTTGTTTTTAAGGTACCAACCTTTACTATGAGAGATCGTGTGACCGTGTCGATACGTCCTCTCTCTGGAACACTCACAATCTCATTGTCACATGAAACATGGGATGCCACAGCCTCAGCCGTCACAGACACATTCACAACCCCTAAAAAACATCAACAAGCAGAGTGAAACTCGAGTAACAACTTCTTCAGATCCTGTCGTGTGTCAAAGTGTCACTGAGGTGTATTCTACTGATTTCATAAAGATGAAAAGGAAAGACAGCAACCCTTTTAACATTTGACACCAGTGTGGATGAAACTTGATCCTCACCCAAGACTGAGGGGGCCATGGTCCAGCTGAGGGTCTTGCGCTCACTGCCACACAAACAGGATGTGTACTGGTCACCAGAGAGCGGAGTGAGGGTGTAGTCTAAAGAGGGTGCTGGAGTCACAGTGACCTGTTCAATAGAGACAACATTATTCACTATGTTGTCAAAAGTTTTAGGACACCCCTCCAATTTATTGAATTCAGGAGTTCCAATCACTTTCATGGCCACAGGTGAAATAAATCTAGGCATGCAGACTGCCTCTACAAACATTTGTGAAAGAATGGGTCGTCTCAGGGGCTCAGTGAATTCAAGCGTGGTGCTGTGATAGGTTGCCACCTGTGCAATAAGTCCATTCATGAAATTTCCTCACTACTAAATGTTCCATGGTCAACTGTTAGTGGTATAACAAAGTGGAAGCGATTAGGAACAACAGAAACTCAGCCATGAAGTGGTAGGCCACATAAAATCAGGTCAGCGCATGCTGAGGCGCACAGTGCGCAGAAGTCGCCAAATTTCTGCAGAGTCAATAGCTACAGACCTCCAAACGTCATGTGGCCTTCAGATTAGCTCATGGAATGGGTTTCCATGGCAAATATTACCATTAAATCCAAGATGGCCGGCTTCCTGTTAGGCTTAGGGAATGCCTCCAAAAGGCTTTTTGTACATCTGGACATGATACATGTATCACAGAAATTTCGTAGATGTAGGACGTCCCTCTGAGGCTACTTTGTTGCAGGTTACTTCCTGTTGCCAGTAGGTCGCGCTATAACCGTGTGTTTTTGCAACGTACATTTGTTCAGGGTGGGACTCTTATTGAACGTGTAACATCGTGTACAGATTTGAGCATGTACATGGTAGTCACAACAACTTCCTGTGTCATGGCAAAGCATGGAACTTTGCCATCATGGACACGCTGGTAACCGAAAACTTACAAGCTTCATAGCAATCATCACTGTGTTAAAGCTTTTCTGGGACAATATTGAAGTTGATATGGCCAACTTACTAGGAGTAGTTCAAGACAGCATAAATCTTGTCATTTCCTCTTGCCAGCAAGTGGCACTATGACTTTGAGTGAATGTTGGGATATAGATGCGTTCAGGGTTGGACTTTATTCATCCATGTCAAATTTGGTACAGATGTGAGCATGTACACTGAAGTCATAACAACTTCCTGTTTCGTAGTGAATCATCGATAATCCACGCCACGGGCACCCCCAGTCGACTAAATTCACCATTTGTACGATGTTTTATCAATGGGATTAGACTGTACAGGAAAAATTTGAAGTTGATTGGACAAATTCTCTAGAAGGAGTTTGTTAAAGTGTGTAAATTGTCAAAAATGCTGATTAAATCCAAAATGGCCGACTACATGTTGGGTGTTGCCTGCCTGGCGTGTGTACAAAGTTCTGTACATCATTACATTACATATTTAGCTGACGCTTTTATCCAAAGCATCTTAGAATTGCTATACATGTATCGCACGCCTCTGGAGCAACGAGGGGTTGAGGGGAAGTGTCTTGCTCAGGGACACAGTGGGGGGTAGGTCACAGTGGGTGATTGAACCCAGGACTCTAACACCAAAGGCAGGCGTCTTATCCATTGCACCATCACCACCCCAGTTAACTCATAAATCAATTCATAAAATGCTTCGACACAAAGTATTTGCATTGATGCTTTGTTTAATCCATGTAACTATACAGCACAGTGTTTTGCAGGGACATTTATTACTGTCTCAATGAGAACACGACGTGATTATGAGGGAGCTGTTTGCAAAGTGGGGGAAGAGAGAGAAAACAGCAAGGGACAAAAAAGAAAGTGTCCAAAGTATAGGATTATTTCAAGCTAAAGAAAACAACAACTCTGTAATGTTACCGTCTGTCCACCGGGTACTACCTCCTCCATCACAAGCACGCACTTGCCCACTGAAATTTTATCATGCACGTAGCCGACCAATAGGACGTCGCTACCGATACGTGCGTGACGTATAAATAGCAGTGTCCCTACTGCCTCAGCATCCGACCGCCTCTTCAGCAGACGCCGTCAGAGCTCATCGGTAGAGGGCTCCGCCTGTGCTTATAGAACCAGGGTTACCATATTGTAACCTTTGTTCTATCTCACACAGGCTTCGCCCTCTACTGGACTCTATGCAGACCTCTTCGACACACACCTCGCTGAAAAAGGGTTGTAGACCTTTCCACACTTCTGAGTGGAATGTGCACACACCGCTAAGGTTGGGTCTGTTCCTGCCCGTGTCCAGGCTTGGGAGATTCACTCACAAAGCCAGCTGGCCAGGCTCTTCTTTGACAGGGTTTTACTGACTGCACTGAAACAGACGATCAGCTGACCAGTGCATCGAATGGGGGCTGTGTGCTCCAGGGGCTCATAAGGTGCAGCTATTAGAGCCACCAACACAAGCAGCAAGTCCTACTGAGGCGCTGAGAGACACGACACCGGTCGCTGTCTTCTCACACCCTGCAGAAAGCGCATCACAAGGGAGTGAGTGAAGACTGTTCTGTCACCAAACACCCTGTGACAGGAGAGATACCTGCAGCGCAACAGCCCCTTCTCCATCAGACCTTGCAGGAAAGAGAAAATGGATCCCACCGAAAAGGTAGGCAGATCCGTCTCCCTCTCAATGCATCAACGCTGAAAGCCCAACCACAGCAAGACGTGGTGGAGACTGCCCGCCGCTTGGATGGTCTTTGCGACCTCAGCGGCTAGATCAGCCTGAGTCTGCCTCTCCACAATTTTAGGAGAAAAACCTAGAGAGGCTGGTCCAACACCAGCATTGAGCATATGAAGCCTCACCCTTGTGACAGAGCCCCCCAGACCATAGGTACAGGCCAGGGCTCTGTCACTCTAGGCTGCGTCACTTCTACGCGCCCATCCCCAAGGGTGGGCTGTCCTGTGGCTGAATTGAGAACCACAGTGGGCAGTGGGTGTTAGCAAACAGATCCACTACCGCTCTCCCGAAGCGAGCTCAGATCTGCTGAACCACATTGTTGTGCAGTCTCCACTCGCTCGGTTGGAGGCCAGCCCTCAAAATGAGGTCAGCCACCGCCGTTCTCCAAGCCTGGGACGTGAAGGGCTTTCAAAGACAGCAGGTGTTCTGATGCCCACGTCTATAGGTTCCCTGCCTGCGCCAACAGAGCCGTGGATTGGACTTTGCCCTGTCTGTTGATGTACGCGCTAGAAACACAGCTTGGAGTGGATTGTGGATGTGTGGTGTGTGGCCCCCTCGGCTCTCTTCGGGGAGCCACAACACTCACTGCACTCCCCTGGCAGGTTCCTCCCCATCCAGTGAGACTCATCTATGAAGACTGACACTGATGAAGACACCCTGCCGATCAGCACCCACGCTGCCAAAAAGTGAGAGACCCCCAGAATCGCAGGTCCTCCTGCACTAGAGTTGAAAGGGGGGGGGGGTCACCATTCATCACCTTTGCCTCTTGAGGTCCAGATGCAGGCTGGCAAACCAATATTGTAGCCGTTGCATCTGCAGCAAGCCCAGAGGTAGCACCTGATGGACTACTGCCCTGAGGCCCAACGGCAGCATCACTGACAGCACTGCCGCAGCTGTCCCCTGCTGCAGCCTGTGGACCACCAAGTGACGCTAACAGATACGCTCTTGGAGTGTTGTAGTTGAGCACAATCCCCAGATACTCAGTTCGCTGCAGCGGCTGGGGGGAGCTCTCTTCCCAATTGATCGCAACCCCAGGGTGTTGAGGTGCAAAATCAACAGGGCTGTGTGGAGATCACTCAAGGCTTCAATCTCTCCATGACCATGAGGTTGTGAGTAGAAAGGAACCCTCATGCCCTTCTCGCACAACGATTGCAGTGTGATGCATCTACAGAGTGTGTGGGGGGCTAGCGAGTAGTTGACGAGGAGCCTAATGTATTGTAGGCTACCCCCTGAGAGGAGAAGCCTAGAAATTCCCTGTTACTGTGTCACCTCGACATGAAATAGGCGTCTTTCAGATCGATGGCGGTAAACCAGTTACCGGGCTGCACTGGCTCCAGCGTGTTCCTGATCATCAGCATGTGGAAACGCCCTCTTGTTCATTATGCTGGTTCAGGTGGCCGAGATCCAGAATGGCTCAGAAGCCTCTCGTCTTGTTGGAGACCAAAAAGTACATGGTGAAAGACCTCTGTGCATGTCATGCGCAGAGATGCCCTAAGACAGCCTGCTTCAGCAGCGCCCGTGCGAGTCCTTGTGGGCACGCTGGGAATGCAGCGCCACAGTAGACTGCTGCATTGCTGAGTTTCCACTGTAAGAATAGCTCGTTTCTCGGCTGTCACGTCGTGGACGTGGACCATTATGGCCGCGCAGACTCGCCGGTCAGGCTTGTGAAGTGGACGCCCGGGCCTCACCCAGCCTCTCACTCGGTTCTGACCAGGAGGGCGGCGTGGGCTGCAGGGCGAACCGTTAGCTTAGTGTCGGTGAGCTAGCAACGTGCCTGTGCGAGTCCTCGTGGGCACACTGGGAATGCAGCGCTACAGTAGACTGCTGCATTGCCCAGTTTCCACGGTAAGAACAGCTTGTTTCGCGGCTGTCACGTCGTGGAAGCGGACCATTATGGCCGCGTGGACTCAGCGGTCAGGCTAGCTAAGTTGATGTGTTCAACACGGCTAGCTCAATGAGATGTGGTTGGTGGTGGGGAATTAGCACTTCTAAGAATGTAATGTGTTTCTAATAAACAGTTTAACATTCACAGGCATCACCACAGTATAAACACAAGCAGCACGTTAGAACAGTGGTTTCGTGAACACAAGGCCGCAGGGCGAACCCTTAGCCTCACCCCAGGAATTAACGTTAGCTCTTTGATGAGAGAAGCTAACTTAGCTCTTTGAGGAATGTAATTAACATGTTTTACTCAAAACTGTTTCCACATTGTCAAAAGCCTTACCATAGTTTTACACAAGCAGCACATGTAAAACAATGGCGTCTTGAACATCAGACAGGGATTGTGGCGGCGTCAGCAGGCCTCTCTCCCTCCATAACCGTCACCTGGCCAGTCGCTCCCTTCCCCAGCTGCAGAGTGGCTGGCGGGGGGGCCTGGACTCGTCCGGGGAGGACATGGTTCACCTCGCCCGGGTGCAAAGATAATTTTGTGGCGACTCCATCCGTGGAGGTGGTGAATTCAGAGAGCAGGTTAACGTTTGCTGAAGAAAAAGGAGGCTGAGGCAATAGGGACACTGCTATTTATCGGCTACGTGCGTGATAAAATTTCAGTGGGCAAGTGCATGTGTGTAATTGGAGGAGGTAGTACCCATAGAGTCCAGTGCAGGGCAGAGCATGTGTGAGATAGAACAGCAACTTTAGCATTTAACTGAATTCATGATTGATTGTTGAGTTGAAGCCAAAGTAAACTGAAGTCCTCAGCTGAAAATGTGCACACGTGCCTTTGTTCTCCTTTTCGGGCCGTGAGTTGTAACCTCACAGTCAAGAGTTAACTGGGTGTCGGGGAGCTACCCCTTTTAACTCCCCTCCAGCTCTCTCTGTAGTTCAGAAAATCCCTGCTACCTGCGTGTACTAATCCATCCTTTCAACCATATTCTTTGTCTTTATAATTGCCATCTTTATGATAATAAACAACAGCTGTTTCGTGTGCAGGATCGCTCATTTCCCGTTTCACGTGTGTTTTCTTGTTAAAATGCCGCCAAGCAAAAGTACTTCTTAAACGACACATCGATGAATCGTTGAAATAATCTATAGAAGCTTTGAATGCTAAAATCATTGTTAGCTGCAGCCCTAGAATGCAGTTGAATGCTCTGGTCTACATGTCCTGACTTGGATTTGATCTTTCAACCTTTGGATCAGAAAGATAAGACCTCCACCACCAGACTAATCAGACTCAAAGCCAATGTTTTTAACGCTCTCTGTTGCCTAAAAAGCACCAACAGAGCACTCAATGACCAAAGATTCTTGGCACACACCTGTTTGGCTTATAAATAAGTTTTCTTTGAGGTCTAGTCCACTGTTGCAGAATAAATAAGAGACTTATTTCCATGTAAACAATGATTGCTCTAGACCAACAATATACAAATATAAAAACAACCACTGCGAGTCAGTTGTAACTGACGCCTTCTGTTATACTATGAGTGCCTGGTTTTTGCTTCATGTGCTTATTGAAAGATGTATGCCTGTACTGTACTGATGAAAAAATACAAGTTATAATAGAAATTAAAGAGAGACAATTGGATGTTTTATTGACAGAAATGTGCATTTGCCATAAAATAAAGCTTATTAGGTGTCATTTTGGTAGTTTTAGTTAGTTATCTGACCATTTAGTTGGTCATACAGTTTCAACACCAGACAACTATGTAAAGTTTAAACCAAATCAAACTAGAACTACAAGCAGTTGTAAGCTGGGTCCAAGCCACCTGGCACCAGCCGCAACTTGCCCTGCGGAGGCAGTGCAAGTCGATCCAGGCACCCTACCATGGCTTCGGAGATCTAAAATGAATGTACTTTTTGTCTATTGGAGTGTTATTTGATATACGATTAATAGCGCCACCTAGAGGCGGACTGACACAAAATTCCATATGGACCCCCGGAATGGCGTGCCAGATAAGGTCCCCAAATTTGGTGTTGATCGGCCATTCCAAGTCTAAGATATGACATCACATCCTATTTTTAGCGTTTTTCCTAAACATTTGTTAGCTTATAAATGGGACATTTTGTGCTGTATCAAAATTTCCTCTACAAACTTTTATCAGCTTGGTCCAGAGATTGTCCGTGCCAAGTTTGGTACTGATCGGACTTGGCTGATCCCATTCAAATGAAAAGGATTTTCCCACGGTATTTCAGCTTCGATTATAACGCCACCTTCAAGCCGAATTGCAACAAATGTTTCGGGTGTCATCAGGGCCCCATGGGGAACAAATAACCCAAATTTGGTATCATTTGGACTTGTGGTTATGGAGATCTAAAATGCATGTAAGTCAATGGGATTTTTTTCACATCTTTAATCTGCAATAACAGCACCATTTATGTGCATACTCGGGTCAACTTTGGTGCCTGGAGTCATGACACCTTCCTGGTCAATTCGGCTCTACTTTCATGTGAATCCAAATTGTGGTTATAGAGGAACTAATTTTTCATGTTAAATTGCACCACCTAGGGGCTAATTGTACCAAACTTTACACAGGCACTCAGCAAGGCATTCCATATTAGTGCGCCAAGATTGGTGTCGATAAGCCATTCTGAACGTAAGATATGACATCACTTCCTGTTTTTACCCCTAATAATACTATCTGTCAAGGTGGGAATCTAACCCATGTCTAGAAAAAAAAGAGCTGCTTTGAACACTGATGCTGAACTAATTGAGCTATTTAATCAAACTTCTGACAACGCTCACAGATTCATGTTTTCTTGATAGACAAGTGCATTTGCCTTAAAAAAGCTTTTCAGCTCTCAGTTTGGTATGTTCAGTTAGACATCTAAACATTTTGTTGGTATCATTAAGTTTAAAGACCGTACAAGAGCTTAAAGCTGAAAGCAATTATAAGTAAATATCTACTAAACTAAACATTTTTAGCAAACACCAAATACAACTTTAAAGATTAGCATCTTGTCTGCATTTTAAATCAGAGCTAGAGTTCTCACACTAATAGTAATAAAGAGTGAAGAAAACAAAAGTCTGAGAGCTGCTACAGTAGCACCATTATCAGGTCAAATATGAAATCTGTCCAATACTAATGGTTTATGTACCAGCATAACTAATGATATTCCCATCAGTCTCAGTTGTACTTTGTGTTTATTACCAATTAGCAACTGTTTGCATATTAAGAAGAGACACTGCAGGTAAATAGAGTAAACAATTAACTAATAGATATCACCAAGCAACTTTCCTAGTTGATTCCTTATGTTAAGACAATATTTTGTTTATATTACAGGTTTTCTGAAATATTATGTGAAATATTATCTGCAAATAAGGCAGAATCTAATGAAATATGTGCAAATTCACATCTATTTCAAGAAAAAAATAGGAACACTGAATTAAGTCAGGTTCAAAATTATTGTTTTATTTTGTTGAAACATTATACTCACATTTACAGAGGGGATTTTCAGAACCTTAAGAGTATAGTCAGGAAGACAACTGTAAAGTTTGGTGTATGTAAGTGCTACTGACGTAGGCTCATGAGGAAAAACTCATTTTGAGAAAACGGCCTGTAAAGATAAGTAATAGCATGTCTGAACAGTCTGACTTACACACTCAAAACACACAGAAACAGACAGAACCACCCACGGAAAGCTTAAACAGTAAGTGTCATGTGATGCATCTAAACCATTCACGTTGTCAGAAATCAACGCTACCCAATCAGATTCCACGCTTAGCTTAAATCCACCTCTGTACTTTTACAGTTGGTTGCTGCTACAAAGGAATTGACTATATTTGGATCCAACAGCTTTGTGCTGTAAAGAGAGAGCTTTCCAAAGGTACCGAGGATCATATGGTGCAGACAGAGACAGCGGGAGGAGATGTTGCGGTAGAAAGCTAACTTTTAAACTAAATCTACAGACGCACAAACAGTAGTAAAATAAACCACTTAATGGATATTTCAGACTTGTTCCCCACTAGTCTGAAAGAAGACCTGTTAAGGAAGCAAAGTAGCCCAAAATCTTAACAGTGACCAATGCATGAAAAAACAATGTTTTGCCTGCAGTGTCTCGCCTTAACACACTAAACTAAGAAACTAAGATGGTGGACATGGTAAACATTATACCTGTTAAACATCAGCATGTTAGCCTGCTGCCATTATCTTCTAGGTCATGTAAAAGCATTGGTTACCATGATGCAGCTGGACAGGTAGTTGAAGGTGGTTGCCTTCAGTTCAAAGCGCTCCCCCCGGATGATGGAGTAAGGCAGGCTGAGCTCCAGGAAGAAGGGCTGGAAGACGGTGATCACTTCACGGGGAGCCAAGCCAAACCCCTGAGGGGACAAACAGAAAGCCTCCGTCTCCCAGGTGGTGATGGTGTCTGGGACAGTGAGGTAAACGTCCTTTGTTCCAGACACTCTGAACCAGCAGATACACACAGACACATTCAGTGAGCTGGAAACATGCTGACATAACTCAGATTAGACAAAGAAAAACAATGTGAGAAGATGATTAATGTGTAGAATTAACTGCACCAATAACACTATATTATAGTTACTATGACCTTAAATATCCTACCTACCAATAAATTATCGTATATGCTGCAGTGACTAGGAAACAAAATGTTCTGAGTTGCTGAATAAATTCACCAATTTCTCGTGCTGAATAAAGAGCATAACCCTGAGCATGATGCACACTAGCCAAAAGGCTTTCCCTGATAAAAAGAAAATTGTCCCAGGTGTCACAAACATCCTAAAAGGACTATATGATTGTTTTAACATATCAAATATAAGTTTCAATGAGCAGTGGCAGATTTATAGGCAATTCACATGTGCAGGGAGAAAAAGGAAGTCAAAGAAAGAACTGCTGTACATGATCTATGGGCCTAAATCAAACAATTTTTCCCCAATTTATGTCCATCAACACTCTTTGTGACTGAAGCTCACCCAACTTCCACCAGGTCCCATATCCAGGTCTCAGGGAAGAAAGTGCGGACTGTCTCTATTGGTGGGGGAGGAGGAGGAGGAGGAGGAGGAGATAATCCGGCAGGTCCCATTGCACTTGGTAATGCTACTTCTCGTAAAAACATCATGGGAAGACGTATATCTAAAAAAGAAACCAGAAAATATTACATCAGAAGTGGAATATAGCAATGACAGTGAGCTGATAAAATGCTGATAAATATTCTGTGTCACTTGATAGAGCAAAAAAGTTACCATAAGGTTGATTGGAATAGTCATTTCCTTTGTACTTAAGGCATGAAGGAACTCTGATAACCAAGTTCGTTGCCATCTTCAAGCCTAAATTCTAGTAAATCCAACAACATACAGGCATCACTGAAAAGTTAATTAAATGTTAAAAAACAAAATGTATGAACATATTTTTTATATGGTATATTTTCTGTGCAGGAAATACCTGGAAAACTGAATAAGCATCAACTTCATTGACGCCTCCAGGGTATGGCAAAAATCTTTTAGGTCTCACTTTCAAGCATTCTACAGGATCTTGAACCTCATATGGAACATACGATGCTTTTCTGACAGGCAACAAGTCAAATATCTGTAAAGAAAGGTATGATTCAAGACTATAAACTGCCACACTTACTCTTTCATCTCGAAATGTGTCTTTATACATATGTCAGGAGATGCACCTCACATATGAGATCATAACTTCTTTGAACAGCAGTTTTATAACAGCATGCTTCAACTGGGTAAAACAAATCTAAAAAGTAGCTAAATGAAACTGTCAACTCTGGGTGATGGATGATGTTAACTGTGCAACAGATTATGCAGAGGGTACTTAAATGGTATCAATAAGAATCAGTTCGGTTGATTCTAGCAGTTACCCTGTTTGCATTCAGAGTCTTCCCTGGTTCCTTGATGAGGACGCTCTGGTCGACAGCACTCACACCACACAGAGAGTCTGGCTGGGCCGTCACCCGCAGAATGGTTTCCTCTCCTGGAACAGCTGAGGATGTACAAAAACCCAGCCACACCTGACACATACAGAAAATGCCATCACGCCATCTGGACTTCAGTGGTATAATGTGTATATGTGTGTAATATGTGTATTTCAATACCGAAAAGGTAGAAGGTTTTATTAAAATGTCTTTATAAAAACTGTCCTATGTTCAATAAAAGGTTATATACTGACCTTTTGTAAATAAAAATAATATACACTTTGATTCTACACCTACATCTGACATGTACAGTCACTACCACGCGTCTCCTTCTCTCACTGACCTTGTGACTGAAGCATTTCTCGGTGGAGAAGTCAGCACTGTTGGCGATCACAGTCTCACTGGGGAGGACGGCGTAAGCTACAACCTGGACCTCTGGTGCCATCTCTGCAGACACTGTCAACTTGAAGGACACCTCTCCCTCAGTCACTGAAACATACCAACTGTCATCATTCACATGCCTCCATAGGTCAATAGAAATTTGCCATGCTAATTTAAAGAGTGATTTTAAGACGTCATCCACCTGATTTAGCTTGCACTTCAATATATTTAACTCCTAGCATGATAATGGCTCCTCTGGATAAGACCTGGAGAATTTGAGAGAAAACAACAGAATGAGTAATGCAATAGTAAAACCTCATTTCCTTTAACAGCAGATTACAACACTGCCTGCTGTTCTGGTCTGTGGTTATCTATCATGTTCCTAAGTACTTACTTGAAGTATGTTTGTGTTCCATGTCAAAAGGTTTGCCATATAAGTTCAGTGTGTAGGACATCAATAAGTGGTTCTTCTGCTAAAATACAGTTGCTCTAAAAACAGATCAGGGGCCAGTCTCACAAAGAAAGTGTACGTTACTCTGGCTCTAGTATCTGGCTTTACTAAACTAAACATTGGTGACCCTGAATGAGTATGGTAACTCTCTGGTTACCAACTGGTACTCTGATTTTACCAAACAACTATGTTCTCTTGAAAGAGGAGGGCTTTGTAACAAACCGCCAATAATATGCAACATCAGCATATCCAGAGATCTTTTCTATCTATCTATCTATCTATCTATCTATCTCTAATGAGTTATGATGAAATTATTGATTCCAGCAGTGAAATCCATTCAAAGGAGAACTCTGCAAATTTTACACATCAAAGTGTATTTCAAATCAAATGAGAGCAGCTTAATGTTTGCAGCCAGTGTTAAGTCGTGGCCTGGTCACGACTATTACTCAACATAGTCCATGCTAAAAGGGTGCTCCGATCATAATTGGCCGATAATGGCTTTAACTAGTTTGATCGGGTGGTTTCTAAAAAGGCAGATAAGAAAAGCCGATCAGATGATGCAATAGACGGGTTTATTGTATACAAACACTACTGGATACGCGCGCAGCCAGGGGGCACAAGCGCTTCGGTAGCAGGTGTAACACCAAAATCTGTGACCTATCAGATTCTGTGACTACACCCAAACGACGATGTTTTCCTAACCATAACCAAGTACTATCGGTACCTAAACCCAACCGAGTATTTTTTGTGCCTAAACCCAACCAAACTGCAACCACTTCACATCGTCAACAAAGCCTCTGGCGCTTAACTTGCCATTTGGGTAACAGAAACTGATAGGTCACACATTTTGGTGTCACACGACTGTAGTCAACCACAGTAATCAATGTAGATTAGGTATTATTTGTAAATTCTTGTTGACTTAATAATAAACTGCCATTTTGAGATGAATCTGTTTGTTTGTGTTTCATTTCTAATATAACATGCACGATCGCGCTGCAGGTCAGCAACACCGGTGTTCTGACGATCTATGCTGCCTTGTTGAAAAATGCTACTGACAGCAGAGTCCATCTAGTCGCTCTGCCCTATCAAAAAATGCTACCTTATGTGTTCCATTTTCTAATCCCATAAAGTTATAACCCTCACAGTATTATGACATATTCTGTTTTATGATTATATTATAACATCATTTCAGGGGTAGCGTATTCTGATAAGTCTGATGACTAATATCCCCTATCAAATAAAGCTCCCACCACAGAATCATTTTATATTGCACCACTACTCACTCCATGTGTACTGTAAAAAGATGGGGAGCATGTTGAAATACTATATTATGCCATCTTTATTTAGGATATCAGGGGTAGCGTATTCTGATAATGATTTGTTTGTTTTTTTGATGTTACTGACGATCAGCCACTTTCTCGATAGCATTCCCAACAGCAAGGTTGCACAGATTTATGGGCGTGGAAACAGACCACGCTTGTGGGTCATACGCATGCGCAGAACCCCTAAGTAGCACATCTCAATAGGTAGCATAAATCGACAGAACACCGGACGTAATGTTATTCTAGTCAGCTGCTAGCCAAAAAGCTTAAGGAATAGTGAGGGAAAGAGGCGTTCTTTCCTAACTTAGCTGTGTCACACTCAGAGATGCAAAGAACATGGTATTCCGTAAATGTTGTGAGACCAGAAAGCTTTCAACTGCGAACAACTTTGTAATAAATGTCTGTGAAGATTCTCAGTCATCCAGGTCATAGTTATCCAACGAAAGTTAAAGTCACAGATGAGAGGTGATTTGTCTGAAATATGTACTCTTTGACATTGTAGCTTGCTCATTTGTGAATATATTGGCATCAAATCACCTCTCATCTCTCCTGCACATCCTCTCACAACTTTCACAACTGTAAGTTTCTGGAAAAGCCCTTAGGGAATCCCTTAACTCCAATATCAGGGACCCAATGCTGTCTAATATGTACCTTTTGACATTATAATTTCAATAGCTTGCTCATTTGTGATTATATTGGCATCAAATTATGTCTCATCTGTCCTGCTCATCCTCTCACAACTTTCACACCTGTAAGTTTCTGGGGAAAAGCTCTTAGGGAATCCCTTAACACCAATATCAGAGACCCATTGCCTGATTGCCCAGCTGTTATTTGTGGAAAAGCCATTAAAAGTTCCTTTCATAAAACTTTTACTTAGAAATGATGTGTCTGTCCGTGTGACATTGATAACTTTAATCCAGACCACTCACCTTAAGTCTCCTGTTGGGTTAAGATCTGGTGATTGACAGTACCTGTACTGAAAACCTAAGTGATCAAATCCTGAGTGAACTTCTAAAGGTGTGAAAATGAATACTGTGCCTTGATGGTCAATCAACAACATGTTTTTTTCCTTCTGGGGTATGTATCTTGATTTTTTACAAGGGTTGTATCTGGCACATTATACATGAAACTTTAAGTTTGGGGGGCTACTAAATTTGGCCTGTATTAAAAACTGTCATGACATCTCTTTGTGCATTACCAGACTAATACATTCATTGGGACTGATGCCTTTGGCTTATCACTTGATTTGGTATCCTGATGGTGCAGTGCAGTGCCCCTTTGTAGTGGGAAAGTTGGGTTCAATTCCCACTGTGGCAAATCCACCAATGTGTCCCTGAGCATGACACTGAACTCTTAGTTGCTCCATAGGTGTGCAACCTCTGAAATAAATAGGAATTTTATGTCGATTTGACAGTCAACTTAAATGCTGACTAGTTGATCAGAATCAGAAATAATCAGAATCAGAAATACTTTATTGATCCCCGAGGGGAAATTCTTTGTCACAGTTGCACTTGTCAAAGGTAGATAGATAACAAGTATATAAATATAATAGTATAAATATAAAAAATAAAGACAAATATAAAGGTGTGTGGGTATGTACAATATTTACATTATTAAGAATTATTATGGTGAACCAAAAAGGACAAGTGAATAAATAGCAGCAGAGAATATTGCACATTAATTATTAAAAATTTGGACACGGACAGAAAATAGGTAATGAGGTCTAGTTTAATAACTGACTAAGTGTCAGACACTTAAAGGGAGGAGTTATAAAGTTTGACATGTAGTTTGGACAGCATCCTCCTCTCTGACACCACCGACAGAGAGTCCAGCTCCACCCCCACAACGTCACTGGCCTTGCGGATCAGTTTGTTGAGTCGTTTTGCATGTTCAGTAACAATAGTCTTAGAAAAATAATCAGGCATATTTTTCAAATCTGAGGGCCCCTAGGCACAAACACCTCCATCATTACAACTTATGTTGCATGCTGATTGTATGTGGCATTGGCGGTTGAGCGGGTTGCCCGTTAATTGGAGGATTGGTGGTTCAATCCCCAGCTCCTCCAAGCTATCTGTCAAAGTGTCCTTGGGCAAGGACGATTGCCCACCAGTGTGTGAATGTTAGTTTCTGTTTGAGCACTTAGGCTCAGGCCCCATCCACACTACTGTGTTTTAGTTTACAAAGGAGAATTAAAATTAATACGATCTCTGTCCACACCAGCGTAGCCTATTTGCTGCGTTTTAGAGTTGATCTCCGTCTACATTAAAATGACTGAAAACGCACATCTGCTGGCATGCCGGTGTGTAAACATGAAGCAGATGGTCTGAGTGTAGGCAGATAAGTGTTATTTGCATGGTACAGAATATTTTAGTCAACTCAAAACTCTGTCGGTAGTATCATGTTTCTGCTTTGCATGACTTATAAGACCCAATCAGAGAGCCAAGTGGGAGCGTCTGCGTCATTGTTTCTAAAGTCCTCCGTTTTGGCCCGTCTTCACAAAAACACCCTCCGGAGATTCGAAACGCAAAACGGGGTCGGCAGCTTTTCTATACTTCTCCGTTTTAGGCCTTTGTTTTCACCGTTTTAGTCTGGACGGGAGGTGCAAACGTAGCAAAAGGTCTCCGTTTTAATTCAAAAAACACAGTAGTGTGGATGGGGCCTCAGCGTATGAATGTGAGTGAATGGTGAATGCGACGTAGTGTAAAAGTGCTTTGAGTGGTTTATACAAATAGAGCATTTACATTTATATTGTAGAGGACTACAAGTATCTGGGAGTACACATTGACAATAGAACCAAGAACACTTAAGGGCCAGAGCCATATGTCAAAGTATTCTGATTCTGATTCACATCTTGAAGCATCTTATGATTGAGTGCCGATGGAGAACGACTGTAACAGTACGTCACCTGTCCATAATTTATGTTTATGTATGTTCATAATTTGTTACTCCAAAAGAAACAAAAAAATAGAATATTTTATGTATCATCCAATAGTTAGTTGGAGATTTTACTTGTTTGAGTGTTCTACCTTAATTTTCCATCTGTCTTTATCAATCTATGGTACTGAATGTTATCATTATTGTTCTAATATTTGATGTCAGTACATGTTCACTGTTTTCTGGATTGCTTTCTATTGTTATTTGTAACTTTTTTTCCCCCCCACAGGTCTGTTAGAGCTCACAACTGGAGATAAAGCAGACTTGAGGAACCAGCTGACTCTGGTATACTATTCCAGTACATACAACCAGACATTAATTGATGCACTTCAGCATGTATTTTATTTAGGCTATGTATTTTTGTTATTAAGGGGGAAGCACATTATGTGGTCAGTACAACATCTTATAGTAAGTGTCAATGGTATAGTCATCAAGACTAATGAGTTACTACTTTGTGCCAATGAAATTTTCCTGATTGCAGAATGCACTGTTTAATGTCTATGCATTGTGTACATACTACTGTATCTACCAGTTTTGACCAGTGTTCATTTTGTTAATGTCGCATTGCAACCATGGATTTTGAATTGGAATCATTCCTTGGAATTAATTAATGTTAAATTTTCTAACATTGTAATTGTGCATATGTGAGTCCCTAATCTCGCCTCCCAACATGGTTAGTTCAAGGCCTCGTTCAACCTTGGCGATTGATGTTATTGTTTTTAATGACTAGTAACCTTTACAACACAGGGTTTTAACAAAGTTAAATATTATTTTTTTCTGATACTGTGCGTGTGTGAGCATAACATTAACTGTCACATCCAATAGATCCAGCAACTGCAGGCAGAATAAGTGTGTGTGTGTGTGTGTGTGTGTGTTGTAGTGTTGGCTTGATGCATAATGTGCATTAAATTGGATTGTTTAAATCAGAATTCGTTATTATTGATTCCAAATTATGATGAAAGATGTTTATTTTTTTGAGGAAAAGGGACTGAAAAAAGGTTTTACTTAATTTTACTCCTTCATATTTGTTGACATAAATTTCATCATAATTGTTTTGAAGTTTCTACCTCAGATTTGTGAAGTGATCCACTGTTTGGCAAGTGTTGACCATAATCAAGAGTTTTAACCACATATAACCATCAGGTTTCTTCAACTTTCACTCAGGAGCAAAAATCAGCCTTTACTTAAAAGAAATAACGATGTGATACGTATCGTGATAATTATCGATATAGAAAGATATAAAACTTTTTATCATAATATCATTTTTGGCCATAATGTCCAGCCCTAACATTTAGTTTGAATTAATGCTTCTCACAGTACTACAGTCTTTATGGAATGATTATTATGTTATCACAAATCATTAAATATATTACATTTTCTTGAATAAATGCTTTGAAATTAAAACATCAATTCTGGGCAATTTTCACAATGGATGTACCAGTTATAGCTTTTGGCAGAGAGTCCGGAAGACGTTCATTTTAAGGTCCTGGTGTTCATACAGCTTTGCCTTTGGGTTCCACAAGTAGTTGTGCTCTGTATATGTACAAGGACAACCAATATGACATGGTGATGTTAGACAAACACTATTTATACTTGCAAAAAAAAACCAACTTGATGAGCTGCACTTAATTTATTACCTGTGAATTAAAATAAAAATAAAAATGGAAGAAGACTAGTCAGGTAGCTTACTAACTTTAAGGTAGCTAGCTATGTAGCAAAAATACCTCAAGTTAGCTGACGTTAAATCCCATTGAAAGTCTATGGAGCGGCGGGTTGGCTAACGGCAGTTAACATTTGACAAAAATAATCGATGTCGAAATTACTATTTTTATTGACTGAGCACATTAAATTGGACATCTTTTGGTATTTTTAAGCATTAAATGAGGTACATTTCGTGTTTTGGGTTGACACCTATAAAAAAATATAGGTTTATGCACCTTTTCTTCACTCCAATACCATTGAGAGGCCGCCATCTTGTTGTTTGTTTGTTGTTTTCTATTCAATTCAATTTTATTTATATAGCGCCAAATCATAACAGTCATCTCAGAGCGCTTTTCATAAAAGAGCAGGTCTAGACCGTATGTATGACCGTATGTTATATACAGAAACCCAACAATTCCCACCAAAAGCAAGCACTAGGCGACAGAGGCAAGGAAAAACTTCCTTTTAAGAGGCAGAAACCTCGAGCAGAACCATGGCTCAGGGTGGGCGGCCATCTGCCTCGACCGGTTGGGGTGAGAGAGAGCAAGAGGGAGGGCAAGAGAGCGAACTGTGTGTGTGGCCAGGCTGTGTTCACTGTTCACAGCCTGGCTATAGAAAAGGGTCGCCACAAGAGGAGAGACTCTGCTTCCAGTGTGACAGAGGACAGGTAGAGACAGAGCTGCACTTTCTAACCTCATGCCCCAAATATAAAACACTAAGACAAAAACACTTTGCAAACATTTCCCAAATATACCCCGAATTCGAATTCATATCAGACATACAGAAACTCCCCTATTTACTGGGAGAAATGCCCAAATGTGAAATAATTGCTGCAAAATATGTCTCCTCATGCCATGAAGTGAGGACAACCAGTGGAACCTCAGACTGATAAATAATTGTACAGATTTTCTAATTATTTTGATCGTTTGATATTTTATTAATTGTTTTGTTTTTACATTTGATACAGATTTTTTTTTTTAAATTTATTATTATTTTTTTATCAATTAATTATTTTTTTATTTTTTTGTCTGTTTATACACACACACACATTACTGTTTAATTTATTGATTTTATTTTTAATATTTTTTTTAACACACACACACACATACGCTTACTGTTTTATTTATTTATTTTATTTTAATATTTTTTTAATTTTATTTTTTAACACAAACACACATGCTTTAATTACTTGTTTAATAAAATGTATGGGGTTGATTGTTCTTATTTAGTATGTATGAAGCTTTGGCAATATTGTTGTTACACATTCATGCCAATAAAGCTAATTTGAATAGAGAGAGAGAGAGAGAGAGAGAGAGAGAGAGAGAGAGAGAGAGAGACACTACACAATATACACACAGAGGGACAGTAAAGGTAATGTTGCTATAGACTGAATGAAAAATGGTACAGTAATTTTATTGATAATAATTACAATAATAATAATAATAGGACTAGTATAATAATTGCAGCAGATCGTGACCAGCAGGAACACGGGGGCAGCAGGTGACCCGCAACCACAGATCCAACTCCACAGCTCCAGAGCCAGAAACACCTGCAGAAAGTGATGAGGAGAGAGGAGAGGGACGAGAAAGCACAAAACTACGGGAAAGGGAAGGAGACAAGTTAGTAACATGCATTAATGGGATGAGGTTGCATACAGAGGGAGAGAAAGAGGAGGAGAGAGGAGCTCAGAGCATCATGGGAAATCCCCCAGCAGTCTAGGTCTATAGACTGCCGGGGGATGATTCAGTCACGGTTAGCGGTCGTCTTATGTGCATGTGTTCACTCGCACAGACATCACTCGGCAGAAACCTCGTAAAGCAGCTGGGCCAGACTCTGTCTCCCCATCCACAAGCTCTCTCAGCTGATGGTGACTGATTCCAACTGCAGGTTGATCACAGACTTCCTGACAGTCAGGAAGCAGCGTGTTAAGCTGGGAAAATATATCTCTGACTCCAGGACCATCAGCACCGGATCCTCTCAGGGCTCCGTTCTTTCCCCTCTTCTCTTCTCCCTGTACACCAACAGCTGCATCTCCAATCACCAGTCCGTCAAGCTCCTGAAGTTTGTGGATGACACCACCCTCATTGGGCTCATCTCTGTGGGAGATGAGTCTGCCTTCAGGTGGGAGATTGACCATCATCTCCAAGTACCTCAAGTGGGAGCTGGTACGCTGCTTCCACTGCCAGGGACAAGGGCAGGCTGCAGCGTATCATTTGGTCTGCTGAGAAGGTGATTGGTTGTCACCTTCCATCTCTTCAGGACCTGTACACCTCCATGACTCTGAGGCGTGCAGGAAAGATTGTGGCTGACCCCTCCCATCCTGGACACACTGTTTCAGACACTCCTCTCTGGCAGGATGGCAGGGTGCTGCGGTCCATCAGGACCAAAACCTCTCGCCACAAGAACAGTTTCTTTCCAATTGCAGTGGGCTTCCTTAACAAGGCCTGGGTCCCCACTGTCACTGACTCTCATGCCCCCCTCCCCAAACGCACACACACACACACACACACACACACACACACGCACTCCTGACCCCACACTTTACAACAACGCTCAACTATGCTCATGTTGTGAATTTTTGCATATACTGGTCAGCATTGTATTAAAGTATTATTGTAATTTTTGTATACTTGTTTGATCTCCTTACTTTTTATATATTTATATTTCTATTTGTACCATGTTCCATTTGTACTGTAAGCACCAATTTATACCAAGGCAAATTCCTCGTATGTGAAAATGTACCTGGCAATAAAACTGATTCTGATGCCTTGTGATTTTTTGCTACTTGCAACTAACATTTTTGTCTTTTGCCTGCTCTAGTTTGTCACCTGTGTTTGAGACGCTGCCTGCCTGTCTGTCTGTCTGCCTGCCTGGAACAGTGTTTTGAGGACTCTGCCTCCAATCCCACACTAAACATGGAATCCTCGCTCCTGCCTGCCCTCTTCCTTTTTTGTGAATAAACCTGAGTTTACTGTTCGTCTGCCTTGTGTCTGCCACCTGAATCTATTTAGTTAACCTAACAAATCTATGATAAAATAGGATAAAATAAGATAAGATAGGATTCTTAATGGTAGTTAGGATTTGCTTCTGTAATACCAAATTGAGAAAAATCCTATTTTAGACTCCTCCTATTTTAACTTAAGACTTAAGATTGGGACTTTCTGCAATATGGCCCCAGGTTCATACGGTGAAATTGGTTGACACACATGGAAATGTTTAAAATGTCTCTCTAATCATGAAAGTAAATCGTTAAAGAACACACTCACACAGCAATAAAACACAAAATAAAGAAACCACTGGAACAGAGAGAGCTGTGACCCACAACCGATTCATCATAGTTTATAATAATGCAGCGCAGTGAGGATCCAGACGTTTCATGGGAGGCAGCGTCTGCCTGTTCACTCCAGTCTGCAGTGGAGTTCAGACAATTTACTGATAAACCACAGAGCTACAAAGTAATATTAGGCTTCATGATCAGAGACATTTTTTATATCACATCCACTCATCTGTCCGTATCCCCCTCTCTGCTGTGAGTCTACCATTCAATCAGTCAATTGTTTTAATAATGCAGCATTCATCCACCAAGGTACAAGCACACCTGGCTTTTAAATGGAATGGAAGTTAATACTCTGATTGGTGTCTTGCATGTTATGCCCAAAACACACCATGGACTGACTCACAGACTAATACAACCCTTTAGAACCATGCACCTGGCGCACTGACCATTTTTTTTCTTTAACTAGTAAATGTGGAGCTGGACACCTCAAATGCAACTGTGCCACGCCACTCATGCCGTGTGCTTAAATTGTTAAAATAGGTCCCGCAATGTGTTTCAATGAAGTTGTTGATCTTCTCCATCACCGGTTGTATCACCTCTATGTCCAAAAGAATCAGACATTAATTTATACATTTTATCATCAATGTTTGTCCTTAGCAGATGATCAGTTCTGTTATTATAGCTTTGTGACTTTGAGTTAATGGTATCTTACAAGGTGTTTATCACAAATTAGACAAATTACACCTTTAAGAGGTTCCATATAGATCTATACCAATGGATACGACACAGCAAGTCTGTTAAATGGATCTGTGCTCTCTCTGCTGCTCTGACCTTTCCCTAAAATTTACATAATGTTAATTTTTTTTTTTGTTTTTCAGAAGCAAAAGCCTTAAAGGAGAACCATTATACTGCATTTCCAGCCCTGTATTGTAGTTCTGTGACTCCTCTATGGTGGCTTTGCATGATTCAAAGTAAAAAACATTTTTTTTTATTCTATCATATACTGCCTCTTGATGCAGACCCTTACTT
Source organism: Micropterus dolomieu (assembly GCF_021292245.1). NCBI lineage: Eukaryota > Metazoa > Chordata > Actinopteri > Centrarchiformes > Centrarchidae > Micropterus > Micropterus dolomieu. Next base: position 7,637,867 of record NC_060166.1, on the reverse strand, counting down.
CAGCCCATCTGAAACAAGCTGTAGAGCAAATGACCACATATATAAAACCAGCTCTGTATGATGTCATACCGAGCTGAAAAAAACTGTTGAAACCAGAGTGTTCAGGAGGAAATCTGAGGTTTTGGCTCATAGGGATTTCTTTTGAAGCATGGCCACATTTAACATAAACATCTGACAATGTAACATTATAGATATGCCAGAAAATAAGGAAAAGCATAAAAGATCCCCTTCAATGTACCTTAAATTCCTCTACTTCTACACAACTGTACAAAATTACCTCAAAATGTGTGACACTCACTCCAGGTTTTCAGTAAGCTCAGTAATCTGGGTACAGACAATGGGCAGCTGAATGTCATCGAGATAACTTAACAAGTCCCAGCATGCACTTATAAGAGTCACAAATCAGTCCCACAGTTTTTTCCAGACAAGGAAGAAAAACTTGTTTCAACATGTTCCTCCATATCAATAACAGCAGACAATTTAATAAACATCCACTGTGGTAGCAATTTCTTCCCTGGGCAGGCCTTCCTTGACATTAACTTGCTTCAGTTGCTGTTTTAAGGAACTAATTTGGAAATATAGCCGCGAGCGGCAATGATCGGGATCCAAGCCAGTCGTGAAAAACTCAACATTTGACATTTTCAGAGGAGAAGAACAGACGCAGACGACTTATTATCTCTTTAAATGAGAGATTAAAGTGATGAAAGAATTTCGACTTTGATATAATTGCGGAAATGCAAACTTGATTTTTACTGCGTCACCTTGAGATCAGAAAGTGTAATTATATGTACCTGACTACTGGGTGAAATGTTCAACCCACCTGCGACATTTTGTGTTTCCAAGATTTAAAATTTAAGCTGCATAAACACTTTTTAGTAGAGAAAAAAAGAAGAAAGTGTAACGGGATCCAAATAAAATGGAGAACTGCTATGATCTGAACCCCCCCAATGTCAGCAAGCCTGACTCAGTTCACTGGAGATTTGAACCCTGGACCTGCAGATGTCCAGAGTAGGTAATTTACTGACTGACCGACCTACTGATGAGAGGCTGTTTCCATGCACTTTCTCACAAGTTGAGGTAGTGATGTCACATGTGCCAGACCTGGATCGTTTTGTCAGTTTAAACTTAAAACACTTACAACAGTCAAGATGTTGGTGAGAAAATTCTGATAAAAATCACACATCATTCTGCCGGTTTTGGGTGTCTTGTGAATTATTTTGGTAGAAATTTGATCCAAAACTGAGCAAAAAAGAAAAAGGTTTTGCACACTGTACAAGTTATAGCAAGATACTGAATATTACTGCAGAATCACCGTTTAACCGATATAAAAACCCTTTGAAACACTTGATATCGGCCATCTGGAGAATGACTCTGTCGAGTTTGGTAGCGTTTGAAGATAGACTTGTGGAGAAATAGATGTTAATTGAATTAGCAAATTCTGAAAAATATAGAGTTATTTTCAGCTTTCTAGGACGTACAGATGATTTTCTTAGATTTTTTGGAGTTTGGAATGAGAAATGTCTAGAAATTTACATTTCTTGTAATAAGCCACGCCCACTTTGCGCAATCATTACCAAATCTTATACATCAGCTGAGTCGTGACTCGAAACCGTACAAACCGAATTTCGAACGAATCCATCCAGCGAATTACAAGGTATAAACTATTTGCAAGTGTAGCGCCACCTAGTGGAAGAATGTACAAGGACTGCTCAGCGAAGCTCGGGCTGAGCATCTGAGAAGACGTCTCAAGTTTGGTTAACATAGCTTAAGCCAATTTTAATTTATGGGCATTTATGTAAAATTGTACGTAAAGACACAAGTAAAAATTTATGGAAAAAAAACCCAAATTGCTGTATCAAAGTTCTTTTGATAAATTTTCATCAGCGACGTCTGTAGATGATCCTGCCAAAGTTTCAGGTTGATTGGCAAGTTCGCAAAAATAAGTTTTAGAGAAAAGTGATAAAAAGTCATAATTTGACATTTTTAGAGCATAAGACCATTGGAGCAAAGATGCAGATGAATCCAGAGATTAAAATAATGAAAGAAGTTTGACTCTAAACCAAGCTGTTAGGGTTAGGGTTGAGATAATTGGAAAGTTGATAGTTATAGCGCCACGATGAGGTCTATGAGGGTAATTTTTTGCCTGAGTAGTGGGTGGAATTTGCAACTTACGTGCCAATTTTGGTGAAAGAAGAAGAAGACGACTCCAGCATGGTTATCTCTCACTTCGACTATTGCAATGCCCTCCTAGCAGGTTTTCCAGCTTGTGCGGTGAAACCCCTACAAATGGTTCAGAACGCAGCAGCACGTCTTTTGATCAGCCCAAAAGGACTCATATCACTCCATTACTGTGTGACCTCCACTGGCTACCCATGGCCTCCAGAATTAGATTCAAGTCACTAATGCTTGCATACAGAGTGACTACTGGATCTGCACCCATTTACCTAAACTCCATAAAACAGGTTTACGTTCCTTTTTCGGCCACTACGCTCCTCTAGTGAACGTCAGAGCAGGGGCGTCCCTCTCTAACTTCAAGAAGCTCTTGAAAACTCATCTATTCCTAGAAGACTTTCTCTTATAACACCTCTAACTCCTAACTTCTGTCACGATGTTTGTGGTGTGGAGGCAGGTTGTTGGACCCAAACGCAGGACACGAAGACGAGCAGGTGCAGTTCAGAGTTTTATTTAAAGCAAGAAAAAGCGAGCACACTTAAAAACTGAGTGGCTGTTGACAGAGTCCAAAAACAAAGGTTGTCCAACAGAAATCCAACATCCAAAATCCAAAAACGAGCAGGGAAACACGACAAGTGAGGCTGACAACACGAGAACACACTGCAACACAGGGTGACAACATACAATGACCCGACAAAGACAAGACAGACACACACACCAGGTATATACACACACACACACACACACACACACACACACACACACACACAGGGACTAACGAGCAGGGCGGGAGCAACACAGGTGACAGACATGAGACTAATGAGAGACAGGCAGGCAGAGAGAGAGCAGGGGAAAACAGAGAGAAAACTAGACAAGCAGACATGGGGCAGAGTGAATAACCAACAAGACAGAAACACACACCTGTTACAAAGAACCAGAACCTAAACGAGAACACAGAACTAGAACGCAGAGTACAGGGGAGACCAAACCTCAATAATGCAAACAAGAACCAGGAGTGAATACCAAAACATGAACTAAGGACGTGGACCTAACCCAGACTCCCAAACAAGACACACAGACAGGATCGACGTCGGGACCCACGTTGCCCTCCAGCCGGCCTTACTGGAGGTGGATCTGACATAGAGTCCAAAGAGGTACTAGCCTCCAGGCTAGCAGGCCACAGACTGGCTGCCCGTGCTTCTTCCGACTCCTTGGCCTTCATAGCAAAGTAGGCCAGGAGAGTCATTGTCCCAGAGTCTTTATTGGGGGGGTCAGGCAGGCAGACGGGCAGACCAGGCAGGGGGCTAGCTGCTGGAGCGCTAGCAGGCTGGGGCTCAGGGCTAGCGGGCTGGGGACCAGGCTGGCGGCTAGCAGCGCTAGCGGGCTGGGGATCAGGCACGTGGAGGCTAGTTGGCTGGGGGCTTGCAGTCCGGAGCTCAGTGCCAGCAGGTCGAGGGTCAGACTTAGAGTCAGCTGGCTTGTGGCTAACTCGCTGGGGGCTTGCAGGCTGAGGCTCCAGGAGGCAGCTAGTAGGTCAGGGATCAGGTGGCCTGATGCTAGCTGGCAGCCTGTTAGCTGGTCCCGAGCTAACAGGCTGAAGGCCCGACGAGGAACATGCAGGTTGAGGAGCAGGGGTGTGGAGGAAGCTTAAAAACCAGTCTGGGACAGAGTCTCTGAGCTCTGGCTTCTCAGAAACCCTTCTCCGAGCCAAAGCACAAACAGCGTTTTTATGTTGGCCATGGCTGGCATTCCTCCACATGGTACGCAGTTCAGACAAGTCCATGCACAGTTCATAAAGTTCGTCAGACATGGTGTCCGCTGGGTCCATGACAGGTCGGTTTTCCCCTGCATGACAATTTCTAACATGCACTTCCTGTACCCTTCTTCTTCTATCCCCTTACAATTATCTTGTTTTGATCGTACTTTTTTTTAATCAACTCTTACTTCTTTCCCTAGGTATGTACCCCATTGATGTGATGTGTGCCATTAGCTCTTACTAATATTTATTTGTCAGGATGCATGGTTGGGTGAGCAAGTTGGAGGACCCAAATGCAGGACACAAGGCTGACAGGTTCAGTTCAAAGGTTTAATTAAATAAAAGGCGAGCACACAAACAGAGTGGCTGAGTCCAGGGTATTCAAAGTAAATAAACAATCCCAATGAACAAATCAGACAGAGGACATCACAGGACAGCGCATTACAAGCTACAACAGACAGAGCGTCTACACGCTACAAAACACTGCAATGACCGGACACAGACTGAGGAAACAAACAAGTATATATACACACACACACACACACACTAACATGGGTTAACGAACTGGGAGGGAGCAACACAGGTGACCAGGATCAGGTTAACGAGGCAGGCAGAGAGACAGCAGGGAAACAGAGAGGCAGGCAGGCGGAGTGATAACTTTGGGAACAGACGGAACACTTGACAGGCAGACATGGGGCAAAATTAATAACCAACACAGACAGAACACATGTTACAAAATACCAGACAAGAATCTAACTTCAGACAATAAGAGAAACCCGTGTAAACAGACAAACACCGACCAACTATAACACAGGGATCATAACAGACAAAACCTAAACGAGAACACAGAACTAGAACACAGAGTACAGAGCAGACTAAACCAAAATGATGCAGAGAAAGAACTAGAAGCAAATACTACGACATGAACTAAGGCACAGGACAAGGAACAAAGACATGGAACAAAAACCCAGACTCCCCAACAAGACACACAGACAGGATCATGACATTATTGCTGCTTTTACTAGTATGTATTGTCAGTTGTAGATCTCGTGCTGTATTTGATGCTCTGTTGATGCTTGTTTGTTGTTCCTCAAATGTAAGTCGCTTTGGATAAAAGCGTCTGCCAAATGAGTAAATGTTAAAAACAACTTTTAAATATTGTCTGTTGTGATAGTCATTGAGATGGATTGATTGTTATTCACTGCACTACTATGTTTTTGAAAATATCTTTCTTTAATACCAGTATTTCCTTCAGTTCTTTCTTTTTTCTCTCACTACATTATTGACAGCGATTTGATTACTGGTTATCTGTCCATAGGTGTCCCTTTATTTTAGCAGGGGGTGAGGGGTTACACCAATTGTTCACCAACTTACCTCCATCACAACTATCCAAAATCAACCTTGTGTTCATGACCACCTCCCACACTCTTGTTACCTATTAACTATTTATATAACAGTTCATTATATTATAAAATCAGTACTGAAACAAACCTGAAGTTCCAGGACAAAGGTAGGCTTTATCGTCCACACTGACAGCCACAGCAAAACATCACCTTTCTCAAGCCTCAGGTCCAAAAAACATGTTGATTTGCAAGACCCTCATGTTTCCTTTGATGGTATGTACATTCATTGACACACTCTTCTGTTTTAGGTGGCTGCTTGGAACATCAGTCCCAAACCCTTCTGTTGAACACATTCATATGAATGTACTTTGGGAAGTACACCCAATTTCAGAATATTATTCCCATAGTCTAAGACAGTCCAAAAATATTTGTGAACTCCTCCTTGGGCAGGCAGTTCCAGAGCCTCGGGGCCCTGACTACAAATGCTCTGTCCCCTTTAGTTTTCAGTCGAGACTCTGGAACCGACAACAGACATCTGCCCGAGGATCTCAAGGTACGTGCTGGTGTATATGGGACTAAAAGGTCAGAAATATAACAGGACGAGTGGCCATGAAGAACTTTAAAAGTAATCAATAAAACTTTAAAGTCTATTCTAAAACACATTGGGAGCCAGCGTAATGAAGCAGGGGTGATATGACGTAATTGCTGATGTAATCTGCACTCTGCGCATGCGTTGGCGTCTGTAGCCACCTGTCAGACGCGCCTTCTTAAACTGGACTCTTATCCAGTTTTAATCCACACTTTTTCGTTACATTTTTTATATCCTTTTTATTTGACTTAAGTTTTTAATATAAGTTTTACGTGGGTTAAGGATTTTAGTCATCCGACATGGATTTTAAGCTAGATGAAACACCATCAATGCTAATGACCACAACAAAGCTCCGGTGACTATGCTAGCCGAGATAACTCTGCCCCATGAGAACTGCTCACTCCTTAAGAAAGCAAACAAAAAGATTGCTGACCTTATGGAAGACATCCGACGACTTTCAGAGGAACTCATAGAGAAAGATTCCCTGCTGACTGGCTTTATGGATGTGGCTTCAGTACAAGCCAAACAGATTGTTTCTCTTAGCGCAACCACTAACATCCAGTGCTGTGGGACCCCTCTACCCTTCCGATGTTTTCCTCTTGCTCGACTCCGAAGCATCAGTCAACCTGGGCTGAAGTGGTGGTCCGTGGCTGCTGATGTACGATCCTGAAGGAGGCTGTGCTCAGACGCTCCGGAGGCCGTCTCTACCCTGCACCGTCGGGTAGCCCTTCTCTCAGTCTTTTTAACTTTTTAAAGCAGTCTGGAAAGTCCGTTTTTATCTCTGGTCCCATTCCCACAGTTGGTCGCGGTGCTGGCCGCTTCAGTAGACTCCTTGGCCTCCACGACTGGCTCCAGTCCGCCTGCAGGGCTCACCGTGTGTGTTATGTGGATAATTTTAATATTTTCTGGCAAAGAATGTCTCTTTTTAAGACAGACGGACTTCACCCAAACAAACGGGGCTCAAAAATGTTAGCTGCTCACATACAGCATGTGGTGCGGTCCACACGTGACTTACGGGAATGACTAATCATTCATGCAGCACACCTGGACACACCACCGGTCACTGAACAGATCTCTGCCTCACTCCCAGCGACTTCTATTCCTGTCATCATTACGCATAGACCAGTAAACCGAAATGTGCACATCCCACACAGAAATATTAGTAATCTCTTAAGGATTAGGACAACTGCACCAACTCCAGCACCTAGAACAAACTCATTTAAAATGGCTCTCTTCAATGTGAGATCACTTTCAAGTAAGACTTTTATCTTAAATGATTTTATCTCGTCTGCAAATCTAGATTTTATGTTTTTAACTGAATCCTGGTTGCAAATGAGTGACTATAGCCAGCTAGCTGAACTGTGTCCGCCTCAATATGATTGTTTTAGTCAACCGAGGGTCAGTGGTCGTGGTGGTGGGCTAGTGAGCGTGTATAGGAAAAATTTTAAATGTCATCAAGTACGCTGTGATGAATTTAACTTTGAAGTTCTCACTCTTAAATCATATTTGTTATAATTTATCGCCCCCCAAAACCGCCTGGAGGATTTTTATCAGAACTTCCTGAATTTTTATCTACTCTGCTTTTAAATTATGACAGAATTGTTCTTTGTGGCGATTTTAATATTCATGTTGATGACCCCACCAATGTTAATGCAACTGACTTTTTAAATATGGCCACTTCTTTTAACTTCAAACAACATGTCAAAGGGCAAACACATAACCGTGGTCATACACTGGACTTGGTTTTTACCCTGGGTGTCAGCATTTCCTCTGTGGAATTAGTGGACATGAACATATCTGACCACAGATGTATTGTTTTTAGCTGCGATTCGCCTGTTACTCAAGCTATGTGTGTTCTCGCATCTTTAATGAACAAAGCGTTTCAAAGTTTTGCACATTCTTTCAGAGCCAAAGCCAACACCTGTCTGATTCCAACACCAACAATCTGGTCGATCACTTCAATCATATCTGCTTGTCGTCACTAAATATTACTGCTCCTCTAAAGGTTAGGCCTACGTCTAAAGCTAGTAAGCAACCCTGGATAAATGACAGCATTCGCAGCCTAAAAAGGGAATGCAGGAAAGCAGAGCGCAGATGGAAAAAATCCAGTCTCCAAGTCCATTACCTCAGTCTGAAGGATTTA
>NC_060166.1:7620905-7629764 GCF_021292245.1 Micropterus dolomieu | reverse complement strand
AAGCAACAAAAGAGTGGCTGAAGAAGAAGCACATCAAGGTTCTGGAGTGGCCTAGCCAGTCTCCAGACCTGAATCCAATTGAAAATCTTTGGAGGGAGCTTAAAATTCGAGTTGCCAGGCGACAACCTCGGAACCTGAATGATTTGGAGGCTGTCTGCAGGGAGGAGTGGGCCAACATCCCTGCCGAAATGTGCACAAACCTTGTCACCAACTATAAAAACCGTTTGACATCTGTGCTGGCCAATAATGGCTTTTCTACAAAATATTAACATGCTGTTTGTCCAGGGGGTCAAATACTTGTTTTTCCTCATCAGATGGTTATCAATTTTAATAAATTCATATGATGTGATTTTCTGGAATTTTCTTTGGGATTCTGTCTTTCACTGTTAGAATGTACATATGATTAAAATTATAGATCGTTGCATTCTTTGTAAGTGGGCAAACCTGCAAAATCAGCAAGGGGTAAAATACTTATTTCCCCCACTGTAGGTCACACAGGGGCACAGAGGATGCATCTCTTACTCTTGTGAATCAAATAGCTATACACCTGCAACAACCAAAATCATTTGCTCGGGTTCTTTTTATTGATTTTACTTCTGCTTTAATACTATGCAAATTGACATTCTTTTAGAACAACTTAGTAGAATGAATGTGAATGGTGGGCTCCTTCACTGGACTAGAAGTTTTTTAACTGATCGCCCTCAGAGACTTTTAATGAATGGGGTCTACTCAATTTATATAACTGACATGACTGTGCATAGCAACAATGTTAGCTTACTTAAATATGCTGATGACATGGCCTTGGTGGGACTTCTCACAGAAAATAATGCAGCACATGAGGAAGCTTACTTTAGCTAAGTCACTTTACTGCAGGACTGGTGTCAGACTATTAAACTGGAAATGGTGACATGGTAACATGACTTATAATACAAACGAAACAAAGAAGGGCCAGTAACCCTGTTATACTTAACAGCCGGCCTGTGGAAGTAGTGGAATATTTTAAGTACTTGGGTACAATCATTGATCGCACTTTAAATTTTAATGTAAACTGAGAGAGTATTTTTAAGAGACCTAACCAGCGATTGTTTTTAATTAGAAAGCTGAGGAGCTTCAGAGATGGCATATAGGGTCCTGGGAGAAAGCATTTTACAGTTTAATATAACAGCTTTGTGTGGCAACTTGAATGTAAAAGACAAAAACAAGCTTTCCAAAAATTGTTAATACTGCACGGAAGGTGATTGGCAAGCCACAGAGGCAGCATGGGCATGCATTTGATAGGACCTGTACTCAGGAAGGCCAGACAGATATCACCAGACACACTACACCCACTAAACTCACAGTTTGAGTTGCTCCCATCTGGCCGTTGATTCAGGGTCCCAAGGGCGAGCTGGAACATCTATAAGAGATCTTTTATTCCCCATGCTATACAGGCACTGAATGAAAGCACTTCTTGTAGGTCGTAACCTTCCTTGTTTTCATCCGCTGATCTACTTTCTATTTTATGTTGTTGTATGTTGATGGTGGTACAGTGGCATACTCTTAACTGTGTGTATTTTTTAATGTAATTTTAACTGTGGTGTCACTATTGCATATCTGTTTGGAGAAAACACATTTCCTCAAAGGTGGACAATAAATAAAAAAAAGAAATAAAAAAAAAATTAATAATTATGTAATAATACCTTGAAACCGATAACCGGCCCATACCTAGTGCAGAGGCAAGTGTAGCACTGGGTTACATCACCAGTGTGCATCAGATAGCAGGAAAGTGCTGGGGAATTTGAAAACTATAAGACCAGCAAAGACGGTTTGTGTGTATAGTTCTAGAAACTCTGAAACACAGATGAGCTTTGATTGCTATCAAGTTGTGGTCACCAGTAGTTAACAAACTCAAAGTTTGAAGGTTTGGCATCTGCAGTGTGTCCACAGTTATGCAGCTCCAAGTGTCTCTGCTGTCTGTCATGTGTAGACAAACAAAGGCCTAATATCAAAATAACAGTGAAGTTGGGATTTATCTCTTCTTTACAAAACAATGCTGCATCCTAGCAAACCTGTGTGATGTTGTAATGTTTAGCTCCATGTCTCACTACATATAGTAGAATAATCTACCTTCACAATCTCTTTGAAGATAACGCTAAAGTCAACAGTTAAAGCTGGTGTTCTGAGACCCTCCGTGTGACATGGCTGTCCAGAAATATGACAGACCTCCTGCCATACTTGTACACGAGAGAGTTCTTTAAAAATCCCTTATTTGTACATGTCTTGCTGAGTATTCTGCATTTCATTTCTGTTCTAGGTGCCTTTGGTGGCCTCCTACTGTGAACTTAACACACCCACTCTGAACCCATCCCCCGAGCCCCCTGGGAGGTCTGAAGCAACCTGTGAATGCCTTAAGGTGCTCGGGCTGAAACAAAATGAAGACCTACAACTTCTTTCTGGCAGCTCTGCTGCTCCCAAGCATCCAAGCAGGTGAGTTACAACCATGTTCTTTGTCTTTTTACTGATACTTTATCAGAAATAGTGGGCTGAGGACACTTGACATGTAATTCAAATGCAGTTCATACCATCAGTCAGAAAATAGATTCTACCACCTTATAAATCACTGTAATATCAAACTTATTCAGTGTAGAAAGCAAAAGGAGAAAATGGGTTAAAATGAGAAAGAAAGCAAGACAGACATCAATATTTCATATGTATTGCATGCATTTAAACAAGACACACAGTAAGCTTTTAGTAAGTCAGCTTTTAAGAAAAGGGTGGGTAATTGATACAAATGGGGCAAAATGAGCCTCTGAATTCATCATATGTGAGTCTGAAAGCATTGGTGTCACAATCAAACATATGTACAGGTACAGCTAATAAAAAAAAGTTTAAGATGCACCTGTAAGTCTGGGCATTCATCAAACTTTGCCATCAGTTTTCAAATCCTAATTAAATGCTTGTAAAAATATGTGATGTACATCCTATAGTTACAGAAAATGTGTTTTCTCCCAAACCAGACACACATGTGTGCTGACAAAACTATATCATTGTCAAGAATGTACAGGTGCAGCTGAAAAAATATTATTTTTAAATTCTAATCTTTTGAGATGCACCTGTACAATGAAAATGATCAGTGTGGTTTATTCTTCTCATCATATAAACAGGGAAGATAGTCTCCGAGCATGCTCAGTGACATCTGTCTGATAGAAAACTCTCTAGAGATTGAAAAGGCAGTCAATCTTTCAGAATAAACTTTACAGGCAAATTTCATTGAAATGATTAAATGTGTCACCTATCACAACAGAATGGATCTTGTGTTTTTAAACTCGAACAGAAATCCAGACATCTAATCCAAGATTATAGAATTAGGTAAAGACGGTAGGGACATGTCCCAATTTCCACCGACTACTGAATTTTCCCTTGCAATCATTTTTAATCAAAAAATGAAAATATAACCGCTGTTTTCCATCAGTGCCTAGTCAATGTATTTAATACACAAACAGTTAACAGCTGTCGTTCTCTACTACAAGTCCAATATGTATTAAAATTTTGAAAGATTATGTCCTCCCCTCTCATATGCCTCACAGTGGTTTGGTCCACTGCCTGCCTTTTTCAGACTGTCAGGGCCTTTGTTTCCAAAAAGCCACCAGTGATAAATCTAGTGAGTTATTCAGACCATCAGGGGGAACATGAGAAATATACTCATCTGTTAGATTGTAATTTATACCCCTGCATGCTGCTCAGAGTAATCACAGCCAGCGCCTCCCCCTCTCCTCTCGCACCGTGCACACGGTAGTAATGACATTGTTTTGTTCATCCACCCCCCATCAGGCGTTGGATACTGTTGGAAATATTTTCTACTGATCATTAGTGAAATACAAATCATTGTTGAAATATAAAAAATCTTGTTAATATATCACATTCAGCCATTAGACAGCGTGTTATCTGACTGCACACTTCTGCCTTCAGCATATTACCTTGACATTCCTGCAAGGAACACACACTGCCTGACACGCATTCCAGTGTTGCATGCTGGACACACTCGCTGACAAATATGAATCTGATATTGGTCATCGTTTAATTCAGCACATGAACAAACATGCCCTTAATGACGTTCATCCTCTCTTTGACTGTACATGAGCAAACACTTTTTGATGACAAATTATTTATTGGTTAATGTTGTAAATAAGCTGTTATTTTTTTATATGCTCTGACGTAGGGAAAATACACCATTGTTTCCAGATGGACACAAAGTTGATCAAATGAGTGACATAATAATGGAGTCAAAAGTCAGACAGGATGAGATTAGAAAAGGTGGGCCTTGCAATAAGGCCAATAAAAGGAGGAGCAAAAAGAAGGTGTATAAATGAACAAGTATAAATTGATCAGTTGCTCCCTGGGACCAGCTCAGATTCAAATGTACTTGGGATTACCAGTAAACTTTTTTCATTCATTTTAACGTGTGAGGACCCTCCCACATACCGAGGACCCATCTGGTCAACTTGAGGTTTTTTTTTTTCACTCAAAATACACAGGCAGCACTTTGTAGCTCACATTCATTGTTGGGTTTGGGTGTTAAAAGGATTTATTGATAACAAGAAAAAGGCAAAATACTGACAGTGCCAACCTTTGATGGGGTGTTTGTAGTCTGTCATACAGCGCGAATCAGCCGATGTTGACCATAAAGTTAGCACTAACACTAGCAGACTACTACATTCTACTGCTTTCTGCTTTCCAGTCAGCTCTCTTTTGCCTTCATTACTTTATCCTGTCTTCTTATTTTGTGTTTGACTCATCACTGTACATTTCAGTCAGTATCTGCAGTGAAGTGTACCCAAATGTAGCGCCTGCAGCATCTGCTCCATATGTAAACAGCAGCAGTTGTCAGGAATGATGATGGATTATTCCCTAAAACACCCCGAATGCACCATGAGGTGATGTTGGTGCCAACGCTCTGTAGACATTAGACTGACTGAGAGTACTTTTATGTAGAGTACATAAGGTATGTTCATGTGTATGATATGATGTTGGCATGGTATGTATGTGGAATTCAAATAAGTTGTTATTAAAGGAACTTTATTCCTGGCCTTGAAAAGAATAGTTTGACAAAACAAAGCAAAACAAAACACTTACAGGGTCTCTCTTGTATAAATGCTCTCTGTATCTGTGAACAGCGTCATGCTAGCCAACATAATCTCAACCAGGGGCGTTGCTTGACATAAAGCTTCATTGGGGTACAGGATTTTATTTGTATAAAACAACTCCATCCAGTGAAAATGCAAATATTATTTAATAATCATTGTTTCATTATGAACAACTTAGGCTGTATTATTTGGGACCCCTTCAAAAATTGTTTATTGTCCCCTCCAACTGTTAGATGAAATTTAAACCCTTGGTTGTCTAACAGTACATTCTATGTTGCAGGGCACTCAGTAGCTCCTCTATACACACACTCTGATAAACTTCTCTCCTAATTAGCAGATTTATGCCTGAAAGTAAAGAAACAATCCGGAACTGAAAAATATTAATACATCCACTATATACTTTAAAGTTTAATGTGAAAAATGTTGTACGTACAGTATAAACACTCAAATTAAACAGAGTAAACAATTTGTAAACAATTCGTAAAATGAAACAAGTGGTATACATCCTGTTTAAACACTCAACAGTACATAAGAAACGTGAACAAATTGTACATGAAAATATATTTATTTAAAATGGATTTTAGAAAAAGTAGAAAATATTTTTAATATATAATAATGTATGTCCCCTTCATCTGCCTGCTTTTACAACAATCTAAATCAACAGCTTATTATAATTAACATTCATACATGCAAACTCAGAAAGGATGAAAAAGGTGACGTGTTTGCAAACCAAACACGTTGTAGCAGCAGAGGTTAAGCAAATTATTTGGTGCTCTTGAAAAGTTAGCCATGCTTTATATCTGGATATAAAACACCAATAAAACATGTATGTATGCATACAAATTTGGGTGGGGTATTTACCCCAATAAAAATATGCAATTTCACATAATTCTGGACCATTATTATCACCATATCTGTGTACAAAAAATTTGAAAAGCTAGAGCAGATTATAAATAAATAATACCCCAAAGGTTAAACTTGCTAAATAAGTCTACCGGGGAGGAACTATAACTATTATATCGGGAAAAAAATCTGGTCACTGCTAAAATTTCACACAATCGTTAATCAGCATGGTAACACTCACATGGCTAGCTTCCTCTCCTCATTCTTCAAAGGACATCTGATGGGTGCTGTTACAGTGCGTAGTGTGTGGGCGAGCAAATGTAAGAGAAAGCAGCAAAAAGTGGCGGTGAAAGTTAGTGGAAGAAAATATCAGCTTTAAGTTGTCAGGTTACAGCTCTGTCCTGTACACATACTGTACATCTTGATTAAAAAGAAAGGATGGTGTAGACCTCGGAAGAGCTGAGGTTAGTAAAGCAAATTAGGGATGCACTAGTCCTTTTAAGCTAATGGGGAGATTATTCTTCTTTTTACAAATAAAATGCTTGGTAATTATACAAAAGGGAGGTGGTTCTCATGTTGCCTATTTTTATATTAATGAAAAAGCAGTAAATTAAGACACAAAAGGCAAGCATGAACAGTCCTATCTGTAATGATTCAGATGTCACATTAACAGGATTTTCCCTGCCATTATGAGGTTTAGGAGGTGAGGCTAAAAACTCCTTGGTGCTGTGCCGTGAATGTAAAATCATTGTGGAGAGCATCAAAACTAACTAAATCACTTTTCCCAGATCTAATGGTAATACCTCCCCACTAAAAGTCTTTAGCAAGTTTAGCTTTTGTTATTCAAAATCTGCTCTAGATTATCCAAATTATTATTCACAGATGTGGTAATAACAAAGTTCCAAAATTATGTTTAATTGCATATTTCTTTATTGGAATTTTTTTTTTTATTGGGGGATGACTCCCAAACGCCCCACCCAAATTTGTTTGCATGTTATGTTGGTGTTATATATCCCAAGATAAAGCAGGGCCCACTTTGCAAGCGCAGAAAAGAATAAGTTAGCTTCGCCTCTGCTGCTACAACTTCATCCTAGGGAAAACACTGAATAGTAATTTAAATAATCATAATGTTGCAGCTGAAACCAGACACAATAACACTGAGAACAGTTGAAAATATCTTTATTTTCTTCTCAGAATACACCAGGGCCCCGTTTCAGAAAGCGGGATTAGTGAAAATTCTGAGTATGTTAAGCCTGAGTTGAGGGAAACTCTGGGTTCCCCTTCGAGGGAACTCGAACTGCGTCGGTGACGACACTATGGGAACGCCCCTGGGCGTGGCAGGGCTGAACTATGAATGAAACTACTCCAATCCTATTGGTGTTACTAGAACGGTAGTGTGTGACGG
This sequence comes from Micropterus dolomieu, assembly GCF_021292245.1. Classification (NCBI taxonomy): domain Eukaryota; kingdom Metazoa; phylum Chordata; class Actinopteri; order Centrarchiformes; family Centrarchidae; genus Micropterus; species Micropterus dolomieu. The sequence continues at coordinate 7,622,393 of NC_060166.1, read as the reverse complement.
CGTAACCGGAGGGTGTATATAAGCACGCCGGCACATAAGACACATTAGCTTCTTTCTATTCAGCAGGCACTCTGGCTATGTTTGGAAGCTCCATTTTTCCACCTGACATCGAGACGAAGCAGCAGAAGATCATGTCAAAGCGATTCCGACAGTGTGTCTTCCCTTGTGAGCGTTTCATCACAGAAGGTGATACCCATGGGATGTGCGTCTCATGCCTGGGGATGTCGCATGCTCAGGCGGCTCTCGAGGGGGCTGCCTGCACAACACAACGAGTTGTGTAGATCATGAAATAACCCCTTCTCTGCGCGGCTGTCTACGTCCCCCCGGCTGGACTACGGCAACGTGACGGGAATCAGACAGCACGGCTACGGAGCGATGCCACGAGTGGAGGAGGCACTGGCTAGCTACCTCTCTCCCAGCCTCGCCTCATCCCTCCGGACGCCGGCGCTCCCCACCAAGCCGTGTCGGATGACGTCCGATTTGGTGGGCAAGGCCTACATGGCAGCGGGTCGAGCTGGTGCCAGCCTACATACGATGGCTGTCTTGCAGGCATACCAGGCCAATCTCCTTCGGGACTGTGACGTAGGGGGAGGTCCCTCTGAGGAGGACCTAACGGAGCTCCGTAGAGCGACGGACTTGGCTCTCCGTGTGACCAAGAAAACGGCCCGTTCCATCGGCCGATCCATGGCGACTTTGGTGGCTACGGAGCGCCATCTGTGGCTCAACCTATCAGGCATCCAGGGGAAGGAGAGGGCTTTTCTCCTGGATGCGCCCCTCTCGCCTTCTGGCCTGTTTGGCGAAGCAGTGGATGCTGTCGTCAACAGGTTCCAGCACGCCAAAACTCAGTATCGGGTTCTTCCGTTCGGCCTAGCACTATCTCCCCGCACGTTCACCAAATGCATGGATGCAGCTCTGGCTCCGTTGAGGCTCCAGGGCATCTGCATACTGAACTACATCGACGACTGGCTCGTCCTGGCCCAGTCTCGAGAGTTAGTGGTTCGGCATCGAGATGTCGTCCTCGCCCACCTTCAGCGTTTGGGGCTGCAGCTCAACGCGAAGAAGAGTGTGCTGACACCCGCCCAACGGACTGCGTTCCTAGGGGTGGTGTGGGACTCAACGACGATGCGGGCCCACCTGTCTCCCGCACGCATCGAGTCCATTTTATCCTCAGTGACCAGAGTGCAGTTAGGCCGCGCCATCACTGTAAAACACTTTCAGAGGGTGTTGGGTCTTCTGGCAGCAGCGTCCAGTATAATACCTTCCGGACTACTGCACATGAGAGCCCTGCAGTGGTGGCTAAAATCCAAGGGATTCTCCCCGAGGGGAAATCCGCTCCGTCTGATACGAGTTACGAGCGGATGCCTTCGTTCCCTGTCTGTATGGAGGAAGCCTTGGTTCCTGTCCCAAGGTCCTGTGTTGGGAGCAATCTGTCGCCGAACAATTATTTCAACAGACGCCTCACTCACGGGATGGGGCGCGGTCATGGAC
>NC_060166.1:7618297-7620885 GCF_021292245.1 Micropterus dolomieu | reverse complement strand
AGGCGGACGCAGCCTTCATCCAGCACCTACCGCCACAGCCAGAAGCAGAGCGTCGCTTCGCGGGATCCCCCTCAACCAACCTGGGACGCAAGACGGCGCTCTCGCCCACAGCCCCCCGGGAAGACGGATCTGAGGACCGTCATTCAGTCTCGGCGGGCCCGGGGGAAGAGGTCCTGAGACCTCAAGTAGGGGGACCCACCACCACCCTGCCAGTCAGAGAAGCCGGCTTTTACAGCCGATACTTCCTGGTCCCCAAGAAGGACGGAGGATTGCGTCCGATTTTGGATTTGCGGTCCCTGAACCAATCTCTGAGGAGATTCAGGTTCAGGATGCTTACCATCCCAGCCATCATCAGTCACATCCAATCCGAGGATTGGTTTGTCACGATAGATCTACAAGACGCTTATTTCCACATCTCCATCTGTCCCTCTCACAGGAAGTTCCTGAGGTTCGCCTTCGGGGGCACGGCTTACCAGTATCGGGTTCTTCCGTTCGGCCTAGCACTATCTCCCCGCACGTACACCAAATGCATGGATGCAGCTCTGGCTCCGTTGAGGCTCCAGGGCATCCGCATACTGAACTACATCGACGACTGGCTTGTCCTGGCCCAGACTCGAGAGTTAGCGGTTCGGCATCGAGATGTCGTCCTCGCCCACCTTCAGCGTTTGGGGCTGCGGCTCAACGCGAAGAAGAGCGTGCTGACACCCGCCCAACGGACTGCGTTCCTAGGGGTGGTGTGGGACTCAACGACGATGCGGGCCCACCTGTCTCCCACACGTATCGAGTCCATTTTATCCTCAGTGACCAAAGTGCAGTTAGGCCGCGCCATCACTGTGAAACACTTTCAGAGGGTGTTGGGTCTTCTGGCAGCAGCGTCCAGTATAATACCTTCTGGACTACTGCACATGAGAGCCCTGCAGTGGTGGCTAATCTGATACGGGTTACGAGCGGATGCCTTCGTTCCCTATCCGTATGGAGGAAGCCTTGTTTCCTGTCCCAAGGTCCTTTGTTGGGAGCAATCTGTCGCCGAACAATTATTCAACAGACGCCTCACTCACGGGATGGGGCGCGGTCATGGACGACCTCTTCGCGAGAGGCTCCTGGGAGGAGCATCATTTCTCTTGGCACATAAATTGCCTGGAAATGTTGGCGGTTTTCAGAGCTCTGAGGAGTTTTCTGCCCGCTCTCCGCAGTCGCCACGTCCTTGTCAGGACCGACAATACGGCGGTGGTGGCCTATTTGAATCACCAGGGGGGTCTGTGCTCGCGCCCATTATGCAAACTGGCACATCGGATCCTCCTGTGGTCCCAGGAGAGACTGCTGTCCCTCAGAGCGATGTACATCCCTGGGACCCAGAATCAAGGAGCAGACCTGCTGTCGAGACAGGGGTTGAGGCCCAGGGAATGGAGACTCCACCCCGAGGTGGTGGAGTTATTATGCGAAGAGTTCGGCCCCATAGACGTGGACTTGTTTGCGTCCCGAGAGACGGCACACTGTCCCCTGTGGTTCTCCCTATCACCCCCAGCCCCACTAGGGCTGGATGCCATGGTACAGAGTGGCCGAGGCAGCGTCTGTATGCGTTTCCCCCAGTCACTCTGCTCCCAGGGGTTCTGGAGCGAGTCCACCAGGACGGCGTCAGCCTACTACTAGTAGCCCCGTTTTGGCCGGCACGAGTGTGGTTCTCGGATTTAATATCGCTCCTCGAGGGACCGCCCTGGCAGGTCCCTCTGAGGAGAGACCTGCTGTCCCAGGCGGAGGGCCAGATCTTTCACCCGCACCCCGCCCTGTGGCAGCTATGGGTCTGGCCCCTGAGGGGGCGCAGTTCTTAGAGGCGGGTCTGACGACAGGAGCAGTCGAAACGCTGCTCAGCTCCAGAGCCCCGTCCACGAGAAGGATGTATGGCCTAAAGTGGAATGTGTTCACCACCATCCTGCACCCTTGTCCAGGTTATGTCCCTAAGGTTCCGGCCAGACTGGCAGGGTCCACGGTGCTGCAGGCGTTTCATCCCCCACCTCATGTGACGGCGGAGGACGGGAGACTTCATCTGCTCTGCCCTGTCAGAGCACTGAGTATTTACACTCTGAGGTCTTCCCGGTGGAGGAAAGCAGACCAGTTGCTGGTGTGTTTCGGGTCCCCCAAGGCTGGGCTCCCCGCTTCTAAACACACCATCAGCAACTGGATCATTCAGACTATTTCCCTGGCCTATCAGGTGCGCAGTTTGCCTTCATCTATGGCCGTAAGGTGCACTCTACTCAAGGCATGGCGGCCTCTAGGGCCCTCCTCGCAGGGGCGTCACTCCAGGATTTGTGTGATGCGGCTGGCTGGGCCACCCCTCACACTTTTATCCGGTTTTACAGTCTGGACCTGCCTTCTGCACCCGGCACCCGTGCGCTCTCCTCCTAGTCGTGCCGTCAGGTTCTGCACGCTGGGGGCAGGCGGGGTTTCGGTATGGCCTAAGTGGGTATCTCGTTCCCATAGTGTCGTCACCGACGCAGTTCGAGTTCCCTCGAAGGGGAACGTCTCGGGTTACGTATGTAACCCTTGTTCCCCGAGAAGGGGAACGAGACACTGTGTCGGTCCACCACACC
>NC_060166.1:7553326-7618277 GCF_021292245.1 Micropterus dolomieu | reverse complement strand
ATGTAGTTTGGACAGCATCCTCCTCTCTGACACCACCGACAGAGAGTCCAGCTCCACCCCCACAACGTCACTGGCCTTGCGGATCAGTTTGTTGAGTCGTTTTGCATGTTCAGTAACAATAGTCTTAGAAAAATAATCAGGCATATTTTTCAAATCTGAGGGCCCCTAGGCACAAACACCTCCATCATTACAACTTATGTTGCATGCTGATTGTATGTGGCATTGGCGGTTGAGCGGGTTGCCCGTTAATTGGAGGATTGGTGGTTCAATCCCCAGCTCCTCCAAGCTATCTGTCAAAGTGTCCTTGGGCAAGGACGATTGCCCACCAGTGTGTGAATGTTAGTTTCTGTTTGAGCACTTAGGCTCAGGCCCCATCCACACTACTGTGTTTTAGTTTACAAAGGAGAATTAAAATTAATACGATCTCTGTCCACACCAGCGTAGCCTATTTGCTGCGTTTTAGAGTTGATCTCCGTCTACATTAAAATGACTGAAAACGCACATCTGCTGGCATGCCGGTGTGTAAACATGAAGCAGATGGTCTGAGTGTAGGCAGATAAGTGTTATTTGCATGGTACAGAATATTTTAGTCAACTCAAAACTCTGTCGGTAGTATCATGTTTCTGCTTTGCATGACTTATAAGACCCAATCAGAGAGCCAAGTGGGAGCGTCTGCGTCATTGTTTCTAAAGTCCTCCGTTTTGGCCCGTCTTCACAAAAACACCCTCCGGAGATTCGAAACGCAAAACGGGGTCGGCAGCTTTTCTATACTTCTCCGTTTTAGGCCTTTGTTTTCACCGTTTTAGTCTGGACGGGAGGTGCAAACGTAGCAAAAGGTCTCCGTTTTAATTCAAAAAACACAGTAGTGTGGATGGGGCCTCAGCGTATGAATGTGAGTGAATGGTGAATGCGACGTAGTGTAAAAGTGCTTTGAGTGGTTTATACAAATAGAGCATTTACATTTATATTGTAGAGGACTACAAGTATCTGGGAGTACACATTGACAATAGAACCAAGAACACTTAAGGGCCAGAGCCATATGTCAAAGTATTCTGATTCTGATTCACATCTTGAAGCATCTTATGATTGAGTGCCGATGGAGAACGACTGTAACAGTACGTCACCTGTCCATAATTTATGTTTATGTATGTTCATAATTTGTTACTCCAAAAGAAACAAAAAAATAGAATATTTTATGTATCATCCAATAGTTAGTTGGAGATTTTACTTGTTTGAGTGTTCTACCTTAATTTTCCATCTGTCTTTATCAATCTATGGTACTGAATGTTATCATTATTGTTCTAATATTTGATGTCAGTACATGTTCACTGTTTTCTGGATTGCTTTCTATTGTTATTTGTAACTTTTTTTCCCCCCCACAGGTCTGTTAGAGCTCACAACTGGAGATAAAGCAGACTTGAGGAACCAGCTGACTCTGGTATACTATTCCAGTACATACAACCAGACATTAATTGATGCACTTCAGCATGTATTTTATTTAGGCTATGTATTTTTGTTATTAAGGCAGAGCACATTATGTGGTCAGTACAACATCTTATAGTAAGTGTCAATGGTATAGTCATCAAGACTAATGAGTTACTACTTTGTGCCAATGAAATTTTCCTGATTGCAGAATGCACTGTTTAATGTCTATGCATTGTGTACATACTACTGTATCTACCAATTTTGACCAGTGTTCATTTTGTTAATGACGCATTGCATTGGATTTTGATTTGGAATCATTCCTTGGAGTTAATTAATGTCATGAATTGTTTAAATCAGAATTCTGTATTATTGATTTCAAATAATTTTTTGATAAAAATGTATTTCTCTGAAAACATTTTGTTCTGGTTGCCAGTTAATGGCAATATATTCATAAATGAGCAAGCTATTGAAATTACAACTTCAAAAGTACATATTTCAGGCATTTGGTCCCTGATAATGGTGTTAAGGGATTTTTAAGAGCTTTTTCCCAGAAACTAACAGGTGTGAAAGTTGTGAGAGGATGTGCAGGAGAGATGAGAGGTGATCTGATGCCAATATATTGATAAATGAGCAAGCTATTGAAATTGTTCACTTGTAATGTGAATAATTAAGAATTTAATTAATGTATTAATTTATTTTCATGTTTGCTTACAAATTTACAGGTGTGGAATGTTTGAGGGTGGTCATTAGTTATATTAGCAGTGGTTTGAGATTTTTATGTTGAAAAACAAAAAAGTTATTGAAGATTGAAATGGATGTGTTGCAATTTGCAGACGGTCCCTAACTCCCCCTACAGTGACAGGCGCATTTGACAGACATTCAGTGCATTGCGCTCTGGACTGCGTCGTTATCCTCAGGGATTTTGAGGTGATCACAGCTGTGAAACTTCTGCCTGAATTAGCTCTCCAATATATCCCAAAACTGGGAGAAATGGAGATTTTGACACAGAGCTATTGAATGTAACAGGTGCGAAAACCGACGAATGTTGAATACTAAACTAACTTCACCCCGGTCAATACTCCTCTCGGCTACGGAGCGATGCCACGAGTGGAGGAGGCACTGGCTAGCTACCTCTCTCCAAACCTCGCCTCATCTCTCCGGATGCCGGCCCTCCCCACCAAGCCGTGTCGGATGACGTCCGATTTGGTGGGCAAGGCCTACATGGCAGCGGGTCGAGCTGGTGCCAGCCTACATACGATGGCTGTCTTGCAGGCATACCAGGCCGATCTTCTTCAGGACTGTGACGTAGGGGGAGGTCCCTCTGAGGAGGACCTGACGGAGCTACGAAGAGCGACGGACTTGGCTCTCCGTGTGACCAAGGAAACGGCCCGTTCCATCGGCCGATCCATGGCGGCTTTGGTGGCTACGGCGCGCCATCTGCGGCTCAACTTATCAGGCATCCAGGGGAAGAAGAGGGCTTTTCTCCTGGATGCGCCCCTCTCGCCTTCTGGCCTGTTTGGCGAAGCAGTGGATGCTGTCGTCAACAGGTTCCAGCACGACAAAACTCAGGGAGAGGCATTTTAGCATTATCTCCCCCGCTGGTCAGACTCCAGGACCGCGACGGCTCAGGAAAGGCGGACGCAGCCTTCATCCAGCACCTACCGCCACAGCAAGAAGCAGAGCGTCGCTTCGCGTGATCCCCCTCAACCAACCTGGGACGCAAGACGGCGCTCTCGCCCACAGCCCCCTGGGAAGACGGATCTGAGGACCGTCATTCAGTCTCGGTGAGCCCGGGGAAAGAGGTCCTGAGACCTCGAGTAGGGGGGGAGTGGATGCACCTATGCCTCCGTTGAGGCTCCAGGGCATCCGCATACTGAACTACATCGACGACTGGCTCGTCCTGGCCCAGTCTCGAGAGTTAGCGGTTTGGCATCGAGATGTCGTCCTCGCCCACCTTCAGCGTTTGGGGTTGCGGCTCAACGTGAAGAAGAGCTTGCTGACACCCGCCCAACGGACTGCGTTCCTAGGGGTGGTGTGGGACTCAACGACGATGCGGGCCCACCTGTCTCCCGCACGCATCGAGTCCATTTTATCCTCAGTGACCAGAGTGCAGTTAGGCCGCGCCATCACTGTAAAACACTTTCAGAGGGTGTTGGGTCTTCTGGCAGCAGCGTCCAGTATAATACCTTCCGGACTAATGCACATGAGAGCCCTGCAGTGGTGGCTAAAATCCAAGGGATTCTCCTCGAGGGGAAAAACGCTCCGTCTCAGCGTCTGTATGCGTTTCCTGGTTCTGGAGCGGGTCCGCCAGGACGGCGTCAGCCTACCACTAGCAGCCCCGTTTTGGCCAGCACGAGTATGGTTCTCGGATTTAAAATCGCTCCTCGAGGGACCGCCCTGCCAGGTCCCTCTGAGGAGAGACCTGCTGTCCCAGGCGGAGGGCCGGATCTTTCAACCGCACCCCGCCCTGTGGCAGCTATGGGTCTGGCCCCTGAGGGGGCGCAGTTCTTAGAGACGGGTCTGACGACAGGAGCAGTCGAAACGCTGCTCAGCTCCAGAGCCCTGTCCACGAGAAGGATGTACGGCCTAAAGGGGAATGTGTTCACCACCTGGTGCAGAGAACGGGCGGTGGACCCAGTTACCTGCTCGGTAATTGTGATACTGGAGTTCCTCCAGCACCGTTTCTCCGCTGGCCTCTCCCCGTCCACGCTCAAAGTATATGTGGCTGCCATTGCAGCATTCCACGCCCCTCTGAGTGATGGGTCCTTGGGGAGGCTTCCGCTGGTCGTGCGCTTCCTCCGTGGAGCCCGGAGGATGAGACACGTAACTCGTTCCAGGGTTCCCACCTGGGACCTGGCAGTGGTTCTCGAAGCGCTGGCTGAGGCCCCTTCGAACCCCTGGAGTCAGCTGTGGCCAAGCACCTGACCCTTAAGATGACCTTTCTCCTCGCTATCACCTCTCTGAGGAGGGTGGGGGATCTCCAGACACTTTCGGTGTCTCCCCGATGCCTGGAGTTTGCCCCGGGGAGGGTTAGGGCCATCCTGCACCCTTGTCCAGGTTATGTCCCCAAGGTTCCGGCCAGACTGGCAGGGTCCACGGTGCTGCAGGCGTTTCATCCCCCACCTCATGTGACGGCGGAGGACGGGTGACTTCATCTGCTCTGCCCTGTCAGAGCACTGAGTATTTACACTCTGAGGTCTTCCCGGTGGAGGAAAGCAGACCAGTTGCTGCTGTGTTTCGGGTCCCCCAAGGCTGGGCTCCCCGCTTCTAAACACACCATCAGCAACTCGATCGTTCAGACTATTTCCCTGACAGACTATTTCCATGCAGCTGGCTGGGCCACCCCTCACACTTTTATTCGGTTTTACAGTCTGGACCTGCCTTCTGCACCCAGCACCCGTGCGCTCCCCTCCTAGTCGTGCCGTCAGGTTCTGCACGCTGGGGGCAGGTGGGGTTTCAGTGCGGCCTAAGTGGGTATCTCGTTCCCATAGTGTCGTCACCGACACAGTTCGAGTTCCCTCGAAGGGGAACGTCTCGGGTTACGTATGTAACCCTTTCATAGTTCAGCCCTGCCACGCCCAGGGGCGTTCCCATAGTGTCGTCAACGACGCAGTGTCTCGTTCCCCTTCTCTGGGAACAAGGGTTACATACGTAACCCGAGAAGTTCAGTGCCGACAAAACGTCGCAAAACGTTTTTTTCAACGAACACCCTGGCTGTGTTCGAAACGGAAGGCAGTTGCCTCGCTGCCTCGATACCGTAATAGACAGCTGCCTCAGAAGCAAGCGGGTAGCTTCCGGTCTACAATATGAAGCTGATGCAGAAGTCCCTAAAACCTGCATTCTATTGAAAATCCAGCAGGGGGCGACTCTTCTGGTTGCAAAAAGAAGTCTGGCTCCATTAGAAATAATGGGAAAATGACCCTACTTCTCAGCTTAATAATTAACCCAGTAAACACTTTCCTGATGAGTTTATGGTCTCAGTCGCTAGTGTCACGTCTTCTTCCATACAAAATGATGTTCATTTAGTAAATTATGGTCCCATTTTTTTTAAAATAGACCACAAAGCAGAGTATGTTTCAGGGTGGGACTATCTTTGATTGACAAATCGTTACCATGGCGACCTGTCAATCAGGTTAGAGTGACTCGTACCCATGGCACAGGAGTTGGCTGTTCTCTTTCTCTGGTGAGTACATTTAGTTTTAAGACTGTTCTTCGCTAGACAAAGTTATCAGCCCTGTTAAAATGACAGTTAACATGAGTTACAGTTGCACCTAGCTAAGCATGCTAGCTAGCTCCGCACACGGGCGTTAGCTCCGCCGTATCTTCCCTTCCGGGCACTTCCTGGTTGCAAAAACTCAACATGGCGGCGCCCTATCGGCCAAACTCGAGGCTTCAAAACGGCAGTCCACAAACCAACGGGTGACGTCACGATGACTATGTCCATTTCTTATATACAGTCTATGCTCAGAAGGCATCACTTTCAAGTGAAGGCAGCTCTGCTTACATTAGTTCTAGGGCAGCACTTATGGCAACGTGTGACGTCAGCACGCCGTCTTGCGTCTCTTCTGGTTGTCAGAAGAGACACTTGCCTTTGTATCAGCTAACTAGCTATTGAAAAGGCAAACGGCTAACAGACGCCTCAGAAATCATACTGAACAAACTTGGTTGGTTACAGTCACGGGCTAATATGATAGTTCAGTGTTTAGTTCTCGCTAGATTTTCAAAAATCAAAGCGAGAAAACTACTAAAAACCTTTAAAAACGTATATTTGTGTACAAATTCGGCTCGTTTGTCCACCAACTTGACCAGTTTTCGAAAGCTCCGGCGGCCGCAGACGCGCTGCTTTAATGGGTAATAGTCAGTATTAAGTCATCATTGATGCTGCCTTCAAAACTGTCTGTTACTGGGGCAGCTTGAAGGCATCTCAGGAGACAGGAAGAGATCATTCGAGCAGTTTTGAACAGCACTTGATGCCTCGCTGTCCTGTTAGACACCTTCTGAGACAACAGTTTAGCCCGTTTCAAACACAGTCCCTGTTGTGTACGCAATCGCAATGAATTTTCCTGCCTTTTTAACACCGTTGTATTTACAAACTTCTCGCTGCTGATTGGGTAACACATGAGACACGCCCACCAAACAGGAGAAAACATACCTCAAAGCCCGTTGCAGAATGTTGCGCAACGTTGCAAGAAAATGTCGTTTAATCAGAAAACGTTGCAAACCGGTGCAAAACATTTTGAGATTGAACTCGCCCCAGATGTTTTGCCACTCAGTCCAGTGTGTTCCGGAAGGGGAATTGACATCAACGCATACCCTAAAGTGTTTGCTACTTTCTCCTCTGTTAAAGTCGGTGGCAGTATGTAAAAGATGTAGACCGTGCTTCATGCACAAGGATAAAAAATTAAAACAATCCACTGAAATGATATAAGGCCTATAGCCTACTAGTGGTAAACCAAATGAAATTAGCCTATAATGAATATAATAGCCTAACTATATGTAATATTAACAATATATACTATACACTATATATTATAGTATAATATTGGATTAACATTGCACTTTTATTTATTTGAATTTTCCTTATTTTCAAATTTCATTGAAGGCAGCTACTCTCTGTAGCCCCCTCTCCCTCTCTCCACTCCTCTCTCTCCCCCCTAAGGCCCCGTGTCCACCAAAGCGTTTTTTCTCTGACGCCAGCGTCTTTTTTCAATATATTGCAATGGGAGCGCCGCGTTTTTCCAAGCTGGTAAAAACGGCAGGTGCTGGGCGCTAAGGGTTTTTTTCCAGTCACCGAGAGTTGAAAAATATGGAAGTGCATTGCATTCACCAAAGAAAAAAAAATTGGAAGCCTTATCTCATAATTACGAGATCAGGATCTCATAAAGGGAGATAACTGAAAGGTGCCATTTATTACTGAGTTCAGTAAAGTTGGACATATATTTACATGTAGGGTGATTTTGGAGACAATAAATCTTATAACAGTAAAGCTATTGAAGATAGAATTTTTCCAAAATTATGCAAAACTATATTTCTACAAGTGTTGAAGTATCACAAGCAGGATATCAATGATTTGTGAGGTGATTTTTGAGACACTACAGCCTTTAACAGTGTAGTAATTGAAGATTAAAAATAGACCTACATTAGGTATGCAAAAGTCTTTTTTCCACAAAACTAAGTGTTGTAGTATAACCAGCAGTATATCATTAATGTATAAGGTAATTAAGGTAAGTGTAAAGTTATTGAATATCTCTGCAGAATGTGTTTTCGGTGTTGCACTTTGTAGACGGTCCCTGCGCACTCGCTAGCTAGCTTGCTTAGCTAGGTGCAACTGTAACTCATGTTAACTGTCATTTTAACAGGGCTGATAACTTTGTCTAGCGAACAACAGTCTTAAAACTAAATGTACTCACCAGAGAAAGAGAACCGTAAAAAATGTTCAACTTTGGGAAAAACGCTGCGCTCGTCACTTTTTACCCAGCTGTCCAATCACAGTGCAGGAGGGTCGGGACACACACCGCACCGAGCACATCCGATCTTGAACGAAACGATGTGCCTACTCATCGAGTTGTTTCCTCGCCCGCAAAATCTCATGAACCCACGTACGGATAGCCTGTGCTCTCATGTTTCAGGCTTCTCTTCATGCAGAGCAAGGGCCAGAGCCAGTAGGCCTTTGTGGTGACATTTTTACATTCACTAAAATTAAGTAGGCTTCCCTACTTGCAACACATTGCCTCCACGGAAATTATGTATCATAGTAACCACAGCGTCTCGAAAAAAACCCACTGCGCCTTCAAAACGCACCCTAGCGCTCCCAGCTTGGCGTTTTCAGAACAACAGGTGGCGTTTTCAGCTGGTAAAAAATGCTTTGGTGGACACGGGCCCTAAAGCCCACAGAACCTGCCTGAACTTTCCAGAACAAAAAGCAGCTACTTCAGAGTTTATCATTGACTCAGGATGTCTGTGCTCCTTTATCTCCTAAATATTTTGGCTACAGCCTTTTTTGTTGCAGTTTTTATGGTTGTAGTAAATTTATAAAGATGCTGTTTGTCCTGTTTTTGTAGTTGATTCCACAGTAAAGCTATATTTGTTAAGCTATAAGATGTTTACAGTAACCAGGCAAAGGCTGCTATGGTTTAAGTCTCTAAGACAGATTTGTTTCCATGTTTCCTGGCAACAAAATAAACAGTTGGCATTTCATGATACTTTATCATCTGTTAACTTAATAACACTTAACATTGTTTATAGGACCAATTAAATAAATATACAATATACTGTATAATACTACATGATAAATAAAAGGCTCCAAAGACCAAGTGATCGGTATCGGCCAATACTGCTTTCAGCAATCGGTGATCGGCACAAAAAATCGTGATCGGAGATCCTCTAGCTAAAATGTTACCATGTAGCACAGAAACAGGAAATCTCTTGGGTAATATGGACAGTTTCTGTGTCTCATGTCTCAACAGCTAAATGACATTAAGTGTTTTACTTTAGGCCAGGTGTCATTAATCTGAAAGTTCATATTAAAAGCATCTTCCCTATGTCCTGGAAGAGAACTGATGACCAGCTGAGAAATACTTCACCCACCACTCACCAGATACATCACATCCACAGAGCCCCGGGTCTCTCCAACTACAGTGTATTTGATGGAGATGTGTTCTTCTCTGTCACAGAGAAGTAACTGATCCTTCTTCTTCACCTCCAGGGTGCTGGCTGTTTTAGTATCAGGAGAAGAAGGTTCAGCTGCAGACAACACTTGATCTCCAACCTCATAGTATGGCATTCTATAACCAACGTAGTCCAGCGTCGGTTTGTTGCCAACCTAGATTGCAGAAGAGAAACACCACAAATGAGCTCATGGTGGTAGAGGTAGAAGAATGATTTTTTGTTTACTTACGTAGAGGTGGATGTTCCCTTGAAAGTCAGCAGAGTTGAATGAGAACGTGGCAATCCCATCACTGTCAGTTGTGAGGTTCTGTACCAGACGTGCTGACCACCTTTCACCCTCAAACAGGTACACTGACATGTCAGGAATGGGTGTATTATTGTAGTAAACTGCTTTAACCTGTTAGAAGCACAAAGTTGTATCATGGTTTCATTTGCACTGTGAATAGAATCAGACTGAAGAAGAGGAGACCACATGCACTTACTTTTCCCTCCACATTTGATCCTTGGTCATAAATCTTGGGTGTGTCAATGAAGGACAGCTTTCCAACAACATATGAAATCCCTATTCTCTTCTCCTGTTGGTGTGAAATACCTGTACAAGAAGCCTCCATGTTACAACAATGTTTAAACAAATGACATTGTGATCTTCTTAATACAGTAAATAGTATCTCTTTTTAAAAATAGATATAATTATAAATATACTATATAAAATATATTATACTTGCCCGTCCCCTCCTCCTCGACCTTGGCTCTGAGTTCCAGCACATCTTGCAGCACCTTTTGGTCAAGTTTTGTGAAAGTTGACATCTTGAAGAAAAAAGTGGCACAGCCTCTCTTGTCCATCTAGAAAGTACAATAAAATAAGGACATTTTAAACCTCCATATTCTTATTCAGTCAAACTTTGTTCAGCTTTTTCATACCTTTCTTTAGTTTTCAGTATTCACAGTTCAAGCCAGTTATGGAGACACAATCGAACACATACTGTATCATACTGTTCATCCTCACCTACTTTAAGTTACAAATGTAGAGACGCTTCTCTTTCTCATGTGTGCATAACAAACACATGGACACATGTAAAGTACACACACAAAAACTTGTGGGGGGGGTGCGTGGGATTTCCCCCTTTCTGGTATATATATCCCTGCCTCTGCTTAAAATTTTTTATCCCCAGTGGGAAAAAAAGTATACCCTCCTCAGAGTAATCAGTGCAACTTCACTGGTTATCTAACAGATCGCAAAACTCAGAGTTGGATCGATCTGTGTTTTTGTTAGGGTTAAATTTATTTTCAAATGTGCTACTTTGGTTCTGATCTAGCTGCCTGTCTCTGTTTGTAGGTAATCACTACTCTGTAGTCTTGTTCAATGTCCCGCCCATGGAATTGTTAGATACAAATCACGAATAACAGCCTATCTACAGTCACGGGACATTTGCTCCGGTGAGCAGCAGAACTGTGTGTCGAAGGGAAGGCAGCCAATATTACTGAAGCTACAATAATTAAAATAAAGAATTTTTCAATCAGTTGATCTTCCCTTACCTACTCACTGCACTTCAGAGTTCAGAGTTAAACACAGCTTGCATCTCTTTTCTATCTTTTCACTGCAACTCTGCATCACACTTTTTATTTTTCCCACCTGACAGACTGAGACAGGTGGGAGAAAACCTTTCTCACACTGTGATAAACTTTGCAATCAATCCACAGCTCAGCAGGTGCGGCAAGCTAGGGAGATTTATTTTCATTAAAAAACACCCGCACCCTGCCTATAGACCTACATCTAACTTTCCTTCCTCCCAAAGATTCTTGAGAAAGCACTCGCCAATCAGCTGTGTAACTTTAAACATAGCAATGTTTTATTTGAGGATTTACAGTCAGAATTTAGAGTGCATCATAGCACAAAGACAGCACTGGAGAAAATTACAAATGATCTTGTAATTGCAAGTAACAAAGAACTTGTCTTGCTAGATCTTAGTACTGCATTCAACATCATTAACCATCACATCCTATGACAGGGACAATTAATTGGCATTAAAGGAACTGCTCTAAGCTGCTTAAAATCCTATTAATCGATCTCAGTTTGTACATGTTAGGGATGAATCCTGCATACACGCCAAAGTCAGTGACAGAGACTAATCCAATTCAAGCTTAGGTTTGTGCATAAGCTTTCTGTGTTGATGATATTTTTCTTGGATTTATGGCCAATGTAATCATAAAAGGTAAAAAGATATGTTTATGAATTAAAAAGACCTAACCTGTGGGACCTAACTCCAGATGCCACTTTTGGGTAAGCTTTAGTTTCTTGGATCAATGGATTCCTGTGTTTTTTTCCTGCATGCAAGCTTTTGAAAATGATAATCAAATCTGGCCAAATCTCAAAGCCATTAGAGAATGAACTTCAAAAGCTCTCTGAGCATGCTAAAACAAATAAACACAAACATGCTGAAACTAATTATCTTCACCAGGCAAGACCGCTTGTTACCCAGTTTACATCCATTCTGTATGGGCGTAAGGTCTAACTTTAATGCACCTTTGTTACAGCACAAATGAGTTGCCACAGCAACTGTACCTGCTTTGTCTCGTTGTAGCATGGGGCAGTTATGTCAGGGATTCCTTCTGGATGCTCAGGGGGGCGTACACGGACAGGATAAATATACTGATTAAGAGGTCGGCACAGCTGCACTTCAACACTGCCTGGCACAGGCTGTCCATATGTATACCTATTTAGAGGGACACAGAAGAAAAACACTGGGTTGTTGAAACTGGACCTATTTTAGATTATCTAAGAGTGTGAGTGAGGGCTTTTACTTACTTTGCACATACTTCAGCTTTGATTTCTTCCTGCTCAATACTTACTTCATCAGACACATTTACTTTTACATCAAATTTTGGCAAAACTGTGGACAAAACATGACTGTGAGCATTCTTGCTTCATTATTGATGCATTGAAATGGAAGGTTAAAAAACAACAACAACAAACTTACCATATTTCTCCACATTGAAGCTCTGATATAGTTTATTTTCACCAATCGACACAATGACTTGGTAGGTTCCTTCACGGGCCTCAGAGTTCAGGGAGTAAGAAAGCTGCAGTATTTTACCGTTTGACGTTTCATTCAGCCACTGCCCAATCCTGTTGTTGTTAGGATCCTGTGCAATAAGGCAAATGAGAAGAACATGTATTAATGACAAAAACAGGATACTAATGTGAATACAGGGTGACAGTACACATGCCACACAGATATACACTGCTAACCAGCAGCTCATTATACATTTATCTCCTTCAACAAGATGGCTGATAAATCTGAGACATTTCAGTGTAAAATTGTTGACTCTCAGTTTAAAAAACATTTTTACATGAAGCAATTTTAAAGCTTGAAACTGACGACATATTATTTAAAACAGATGAAAACAGATGCTGACCAGTGCATCGGTAGGCTAATATTAGTGTCCTGTTACAGACATATTGGTATTCAATGTAGTTTGACAAAATATCTTACTAGCTCAGCTAGCCAACAGTATTGGAGTTGAGTTTGTGAAGTGCAAAATTAAAAAAAATAAATTAAAAAAATAGAAAGCCTCAATCTGACACTGTTAGAATATTCAGAAAATGCTAGTAGGCAGAGCTCAAGTTTAGATTTTTTTTGATGGAGTACATTAACTTGATTTAAGAAAGATAACGGACAAATATGAAAGAAAAATGCAGCTTTTAAAACAGGATTTTTTTAGGTCAATGATAAATGTTTAAGCTCACCTTTTATGTTGTTCTGGTATGTATTGTACACCAGATTAATTTTCAGTGATGTTCACTGTTTAAATGCACTATTCTTATACTTACGATCATTGTTTATAAATGCCTTGTTCACAATACTCAGTGTAAAAAATCCTGCAATAGTACATACTGTACATTTGTCACAACTTTTTAATAGCCACATTTGAGGGCTTGTTTGTTATTATGTAAAAATAATTTATGTTAATAGTAAGACATTTTTGAACTCTGAAATCAGAATCAAATATTTCATAGCGGTGGGGTAAACACTAAAAAGTTGAATTCACAGAAGGTTTAGGCTTTTTTACCTGAGAAAGAAAATGGTCAGATCGTCTTACCTCAATTTCGATGATGTTGTACTGCAAAAGAGAGAGGGAGAGAATTTTTAGGGTCAAGTTGGTTTATTTTGTTCTTATCACACAGTGTCCTGATTAGTGTGCGTTAGACATTTTTTCTTCATTTAAACAATGTGAAATCAAGAGCAGTGAGCAGTCAGTGCTCTTAAGTTTCACAATCAGTAAACAGGCATGTTTAACACACATTAACTATAAAAGAGCCTTTCCAAAGGCTGAACATACACAAATTCTATCTCTGTAGTATCCTTTAATTGTTAGTATCAAAGTGTATTTTCTGCAAGAAAATGTTGCAAAATGACACAATAATCACAATAAACCCCACAGCACTGGCAAGTTTACCTAGGTGGCCTATTGACACAGATTTTCACCAGGATATTAGAGACATAACTCTGGTTAAAGAGCAGACCCATGTCCGTCAATTAATGATTAATGAAGTCATTTGTGTTTATTTTCACTTCACTATAGAGGGCCCTCCCACTGCCACAAGTCTAGGGCTATCTGGACCTGCTCTGGAGCAGGGTTAGCCTATAGAAAATATAGAGAAGACGACTCTGTTGGAGTCAGAGTTGGAGTCTGATTGTACTGTGGTGTTACACAGAGCACACAACCCGACAGCAAGTTTTATTTTGGACTTCCATCAAGTTATTTCTTTTGGCAACAATGGTGCTCAGGTATTAGAGTCACCTGATTATTGCCAGATGGTAACAATGAGATCTAAAATTAAGGACAGTTTAAACACTCACCAGCTGACTGACAGGTCTGAACTTGGTGTCCAGTGTAACGACTCTGAAATGTACTGAGAGAAATGCAAAGAGATTATATGAAGCTTTTACAGCTAATCTATACCTGGGTTTAGTTACATCATTACTGTCAAAAGAACAAAGATTAGAGAGTGACATCATTGTGAGATGTGCTTTTTGTTCCTTACGCAAAATTAATCTGTGGAAATGTTCAGTATCCATGAGAAGGAAACATCCCTTTCAGCTCAGTGTGCATAATAAGCTATTAGCACTCTGTAATCTGGTCACCTGGATTTCAATAAAGTGGTGGATATTTTGCACAGAAACTGGTGATGACAAAACATGATTGAAGGTAAGATAGCCCACATGGTTTGTGGCTGTGTTTGTCATTACAAATATGATCCAGAATGTTTGGGCTTAATGTTTTCTTCCCCATGCTGTGTGCACATCCACAATTGTTTGTAAAGAGGTAACCTGTCTTAATATGGTACCATATTGTTACAACATCAAAGATAATCAACTCAATGTTACCTGTTTGTCCAGGGAGGTAGATCGGTTTATCTGTTTGGACGAATGTCATTGGTTGATAGACTTTGATCATGACTTTCCTGACTTCTTTTGAGTAGAAATTGTCTCCTCGTACCACTACCTCCAACATCTGCACCATGTCATTCTGCACTAAAGGAACCTGCAACAGAAAGATCTTTTATTAAGGTTCTCTTAAGAAGAGTGTCTGTAACTGAAACATTTTCAAAGTGTTTTGTGGAAATGACTGAAAGTCCATATCGAGGGCTGACCTGAAACTGAACACAGCCATGAAACTCTACACAGGATGTCTCCTGAAGAAGTGTTTTACTCTGCTCTTTGGACATCAAAGTGATGGTCATGTCCAGACTCTCGTTGGGCTTCAGGAAACTCACACAGAGTTTGGTCTCAGCTCCAGCTTCAAGAACTGCAGGAATGGCCACCAAGTACTGCCTACAGACACAAACACACAAACAGTAGATACTTTACTGGATCTCATCTGGAAGAAACTCCAACCCGGAAGATTATGCAACAAAAAAATAATTATCATGTAAACTGGTTAAAACACATACAAAAAAAACCACAATGTTATATGTTATACTTTTTAGACAGTACAGGTAAACTTACGGTCCCGCCACTGCTTGACCCACACACATCCAGCTCAGGACACAAAGCGTCCATGTCCACATCTGAATCCCAGGAAGACCCATGACTGACTGACATGAGCTTCAGAGTCAACATCTGTTAAATAGCCTCTGATACCATCCACTTCTGCTTTACTCTCTGACCCACACACACAGTTATCATGCAACCGCTCTCTTGATTTCCAAGTATCCCATAAATCAGTCATTTATAGACTTCAGTTGTTTAATGTATTCTATAAGGCTCACTGCAATTAAAAGACATTTTTGAACACCTTTTTTTGTTTAATCAGGTAAGGTTTAAAGTTATAAAAGTCCCAATCCCAGCTGACATCAGGCGAAAAGGCGGGGTACATATTTCAAACAAAACCAATAAAAACACTACTACTACACTCACTGCTACAAAACTCTTAAAACAAACTGCAACCCATAAAACCAACAAATATATAAATACACAAGATACTTGATAATGCTAACTCTGTCCCAAAGAAAAAAAACTATGAAACTTACTAACTAAGTAGCGTTCTAATAGCCAAAATTGATATATATAGTTTCCTTACCTCTACTCATGATCATCGTCCACCAGACAAATTGTAACCGATATCGACGTACAGATGAAAGGTGTCCATCAGGCAGCTTACTTCTGTATCCTTCCACTGCAAGACTACAGAGCCGAAGATTTGCCCAGTAACCCAGTGATTTACTGAAAAAATTTGTTTAAAATTTGTTCGACCTGCAAGTATCTAAAACACGCTAGTAATTCAAGATATTTCAAAATCTACAACTTTATGAAAATTGTTATCATTTTTGCAAGTAGATTTTCTTTTATAATTGTTATTATATTTATTCATTTATTTAATTATTTATTTTTTTATTTCTTATATCAGAGATAGTGACTAAAATCAAGGCAGGAAGGCTATTGATCCATTAGAATTTTATCCTGAGGGAAAATTCTGCTTGAGCACAGTACAGAATTGCTTTGTAAAAAAACATACCAAAAGACATCATACATCACAAAACACACCAACAAGAACCTGAGAAGTTGTACTTCACAAGAGGAAAATATAACCACAGAAGAAAAAGGACATTGTTGACAACATAGTTCCATGGATTATGCTAGTGTGGTTGTTGCACATTGCTCTATTGAACTGAGGTTTGTGTAAAGTGCATATGCTAAGGTGTTAGTATGTTTATTGCATGTTGCCCTATTGCACCGAGATCATAATTAAAGTGCTGAAGTGCTTTTACATTGTTCAGCAGTTTAACGGAGGCTGGCACAAAGATAATTTTAGGCGATTGAATTTGCATTTTGGTACACAGAGATTATGGAATATTATTGGTGATTAAGGGATGGCATATTCTGGATGGTGTATAATACTGATAAACATGGGCTAATGCCACTCAACCCCTTATGGCCAGGAACACTGAATAGACATTTTAATTGATCTGAAATTAAAGAGGGCTCCCTTTAATGATTACAGTGCTACTATCCCCAAATGAAAGATAAGTGTAATATCACAACCATTATCCAACAGTCATTAAAACATCAAATCATCGGATCAGTGCTTGATCAACAAAGCCACAAAAAACAGCTGAAAACTAGGAGGTCCTTCTCAACAGCCAAGCCATCATTGGCCATCAGAGGTCATGTTTAGAGCAAGTCTGACCCAAAAACACCAAGAGACAAGAAAAACCCAGGTTGATAACTGCTTTACTTTAACCAAGCAGATTAGGAAATAAAAACAGGACTTGTCTTGGTTGGTACCTCAATCACACTGTAAGCCAAGGCATATCAATGGTTAACCCTGACAACCAACATCTGCCAAAGATATAGCTGACATTTACTGTGCAGGTCTAGTTGACATCCTGGCAAAACAACTCTGTATCAGTCTCTTATGCAACAGCCCCTAGTAGGAACATGACTGTCTACAGTACTCCATCAAGGGCTGCACTGCCAATGGTGGCTGCCAGATAGGCTGACACTTGTGTGTTTTGGCATTTGGTCAATGACATGACATGCATATTTTTGTGTCAGAGTGAATTATTTTCTGTTAAAGTAATTTTAATCAATTCATGACATGTATCACTTTATTCTAATTCTCACTACTAATGATATATACTACTAATATACACTAACATACACTACTAATGATATATATTATTTTATGTTTTGGCATTTTATGTTTTGGCATCTCAAACTCCCAAATAAACAGATTAAGAAAAGATTTTAAATTGTGTTTTAAACCTTTCAAATAAACCAAATTTTACAAGTAGGCTACAAATAGTTTTAAAGTTGCTGAGATAACTGAAAAACTTCTATCCAGCAATTTGCATGTATTGAATTGTCAGGGTGGCACAACCGTAAGCATGGGACATTTATTCCGAAGTTAAAATTTATTAACAGTAACAGGTTATTGCATCATCCAGAGGACCCCAAGTGACCCTTTGGTCTGAGTGAAAAGGTTTGTAAATCCCTTTCAAACAATGATAAAAATACCTATGTTTAACTTATAGTCAGACCATGTCAGGTGGTACAACCAATTGGAAATGATTAATTTATCATTATCATTTTATTTAATCAAAACAATATATGTATGAACTTGCTAGCAAAAGCAAAAGTTAATAAAAGTTTCATACTATAAGCCTGTTTCATTTGAAATAATAAAGTCAGTTGGCGCAACTGCAAGGAAAGTAATTCTAAACTGACTAATCTTTGGATTAATGATTAAATTTTAAAAATTTGTTTTAAATTAAGAATGTTTTCGCTATCCAAGCATTTTCATGAGAATAGGTAGTGTTTACTAGCTTCAGAAGAGCTGCGTTCAATACTACCAATTTATTAAGGCCCCTAAAAAATGAACACTAAACAGAATACAGTGAGTTCACTCAGGTAACACAATCCAAAGCTGCACTGAAGCAACACACGAGGATACCTTTAAGGATAGAGAAATTTCATTAAAACATAGCCATCCTGAAGTGTACACTGTGCAAGTGTATTGTCTAGTAAAATACAAGTATTGGATCGGGACTCGGAATTGGCAGAAACTAAATATTAAATGACTCAGATCGGGGGCAAAAAAAGTGATCGGAACATCCCTATTTATTTATTTATCTGAGGAGGAAGATAGAGGGAAACCTGTGAAACTCCCAACTAGCCAGCGGTCCAGAACAGAACAGCAAAAAGTGATGCAACAGTGGAAGCAAGACCAGTGAAAGCACAGGGAGAGGAACATTTAAAAAATTTTTGTTAAATTACAATTAAATAAACCTTGTTTTTTGTAAATATGAATTACATCCATTTTGAAATGACTTTTTATAAAAAAAAAATTAGAAGCTTTATATGTCATTGAACCAGCTGCTTTGTCATGAAGCAAAGTTTAGAAAGAAATTACAGGTGCAATGCCTGTGTCTCATGGAAGCTGATAGCCCTGATAACAACAACTTCCAATTGGGTCATGGAGCTCTTGGACGTGTACGTGTTAGATGTTGAATTATTGATACCCTATCTCACGACCTGCATTTATATAAGTTTAACTGTCGTAGTAGCATTGTGACCTTTGAGAGATTTCTATATCCACTTTATTAATTATGGATCAAAATGAATAGGATCTACTTGTATGGAGTAGCAAATACCACTGTAAGAATAACAATCCATACTTTATATACAATAATATGGATGTTTGATGTTTACTAGATGTTAGATATAGGTCACACTATCATGTCTGCATTCTGTATCAGTATGAAATACCACAACTCAAATTACACAAAAAAACAATGTCTGATGTATCCTACATCAGACGTTAGCACTCTTTTGGAAGGTGAAACTCTTGTTGGATTGTTGATATTTAGAACAACTTAGAACAAACAAAATATCAATGTTAGCAATGTTTGACAATTTTGGTTTTGGTTCCCATATCAGATGTTGGTATCCTACATCAAGATGACATTAGCACGAGATGTTTGGAAGACAATGGATTGCGGTTACACCACGACTCAAAACCAACAAAATATCAACATCTAATGACGTAATTTAACGTTGTGCGGACGTTACCATCATGACGTTTAGCAGACACTGGTTCCCATACCTCATGTCCAAATGTTGGTATTCTACGTCAAGATGACGTTTGCACGACGTTGCATTGCGGTTACTTAACACCACAACTTAAAACCAACAAAATATCAACATCTAAGTGTGGTCACTAACATAACATAATCTGTCTTCTGTAGAAAGGTGAAACAACCACAGCTAATGCTGTAGGCAAGAGTTGTGCTGCCATTTACCTGAAGTCAACTGGAAATTCACTGTTCACTGTTTCCATCATACCATGTTTTAGTATCTTAATACAATAACTTTTCTCCTGATTTAGAAAAGCATGCACATTTTGTTGTCATCTGAGCATCCTTATGAACTCCAAGTACTAATAGAGCCAAGTACACAGCCAGAGGTGGAAAGTAACGGATTACAATTACTCACGTTGCTGTAATTGAGTGTTTTTTTGTGTCCTTGCACTTTTTAAAGTAGTTTTTTTAAATCTGTAATTTTACTTTTACTTAAGTAGGCCTATGTTTTGTTTAAAGTATTGTACTTCGCTACATTTTCAATCACATCCGTTACTGAGTAAAAACAAAAGTGCAAGGAAAAACTCGTGGCCACTTTGGCTTCAAGTTCAAGAGAACAGCTTCATGATGCAGTGTAAGCTGTGAAAAAAAGCTGTATTAAGTTATTGTGAATGCAACCTGAACATTTCCTGCTGCTGCAGATTCACATTAAAAGCATGTCTCTGGCAAAACACAAGTTGACTTTTATTTTGAAGTAGTCACAGGAAATCTGTTTGGTAAGTGAGATCAGCGCTGAACGCTCTCATTTATCAGAAATGCGTCTACACAACAAGACACCCGTCATTTTTAGCAGTTTTCTGACAGCGGGCCAGTTTGAAATATTGCAGTCAGCAGCAGAGACAGTGAGCTGTTAGAGACAGAGCTGCATGCGACAGGCTGCACACCTCCACCTTCTTAGCCAGGTAACCACTCCTTTCACTTTAACTGTTCGCAGACTCATGTTGTGTGCAGCATAAAGTCAGATCATGACGGCTCACATAATTATGTAAAATACCAGTAACTGCCCGACGTAAGCCTATGTAGATTTATCCTTATGGATTTCGGAGTCTGTTCACACTGATATTAAATATGTTCAATTGCGAAAGTTGAAAATATTAAACAGTAATATGGCAATTACAGATGTTTTTGAAAGTCCAGCCCTCACAGTGTCTGCTTAGAAAAATTTGTGCTCTCGAACAAATGTAGTTTCAGACCCCTGATGTAGAGGTAAGTAAAATAATTGCCTACTTGTACCATTCAGAATCAGAAGGAGCTTTTTGCCAAGTAGTGTTTTACACATAGGAGGAATTTGCTTTGGTGGCTTTCATCTGTAGCTAACATACTGGTGTAGACAAGTGCTTGTACAGGTTTTTGAGTTTATGTGTGTGTGTGTTTGTGTGTGTCAAAGAGATTAGGGGTGCTTTGGAGAGGGGATCTAAGAATGCTCTTCTATATGTATTTTTGTGTCTGTCACTATTTCTCTGTCTGTCTTTTGTGTTCAGCATTTATTAAACACTTGGTGGTGTTTTCTGTGTTTGTTTGGTTCTGGCCTCCATAACTGAGGATGCAGAAAGGGACAATGCAACCACAGTCATGGGGATTTACATGATCCGAAGAGATGGGGATCAGGAGCCAGAGGATGTAGGAGTTGTGATTAAAGGCATCAAAGTCCTGAGCAACTTGTGTCATGTTTGTTCAGCTCATGTATGCCCTTGATCTGAGTTTTCCAGACAACCTCAAGTACACCTTCGAGTTTGTCCAGAAGATCATAATGAATTTGGATGCTGAATGCAAAATACAACAGCTGAAAATCAAGTTTGTTTGCATAAGAGCCAGAACTTTGTTATTCATGTTGCAAGTGACCTTTACATTAAGTTATATTTAAATGGCTTCTATGGATTTCCTTGTAAGTTATAATCGCATTGAATGTTTTGTGACCCCCCCCCCCCCTTTTGCTAGTTTAACAGTGGTCCACAATTTTGTTCCCACCTATGATAACATGCAAAATTTTCCTGTAGGACACAAGATGTCTCCTACTGCACGCCCTTGTTCACTTTATGTGCACAGCTTCTAGTTTCTGCATTACATTAATATAAATTGAATAGTGGATCACAATTAAATTCCAAATTAGTTGTGACATCTCAAATTATTCCAGTAGGTCTGCCCCTTAAAACTGGATTTTCACTGAGCCCAGAGAAACTTTCAGCAGATGCGTGTGAAAACAGTCTTCTTGTCCCAAACGCTGCACATACATGTTTGAGCTTCACTGTGCAGAATGATGTAGAATAGAATGAACTTTATTGATTCCCACAGGGGAATTTAACACACATTTCAACAAACACTTTAAATAAAACCAAATAATGGCCTTATATGGAATAAAACTAACTTATAAATACAACAAGATATCATTTTAATAATAGCACACCACACATTTCAACAAAAGTCTAAATAAAACTAAATGAATGGCCTCATGCTATAGAATAAAACAAACAAATCAATCAATTTATTTTCAAATAACCCACAAACAGGTTCCAAGCTTTATTTAAGGAAGATTCTTGTCTTGTTAAGGACGTAGCCAACTTTAGAGAAAATACGCTCTGATGGGGCTAAGTGGCCAGAAAGGAAGTGTTTGGCTGCAAATGCCAGATTAGGGTAGCGGTCGCTGTTTTGCTTCCACCATGCAAGTGGGCCCGACTTTAGTCGTGTCTTTCAAATAATGCTCCATCTCTTTCTTTGCACTGTCTCTGTCTTCTTCGTCCTCTTCGTCTTCGGACTCCATCAGCATGGAAATCTCCTTTTTCTTTTGTTTTTGGTGATGGTGGTACAGCAGTCTCCTCTTCTCAGTGGCTTGCTGACGGCTCTCCCACCTCCAGAACGGCCTGTCACAAGAGCAGATGTTCAGCCAGGCGGACAACCTTAATATCAAATGAAAGTTTTCTTAGTGAAATCTGCAGATGTGACTTGTAACATATTAATAAATATTATTTAAATGTAATTTAATATAAAATATTAGACTTACCTCAATATAAACAAGGTCCTTCTATTCATTGTCGAGGAATTTCAGTTGCTTGAATCGCTGGTCTAGTGCTGAAGAAAGGAGGTAGATGCTGCTGGGCTCCAAACTTAAAATTGCCATCTGCTGTCAATCTCAGTGATGAGGGGTTTCTTCAATTCACCGTTGGCAGGGCTGTCATCCGCCTCCGGTGACAGGTCGTGTTTCTTCAGGTTGAAGAGCATTGGCACTGTTGCAGATAACGACACGTTTGCCTCCTGTGACAGTAGTTCTTGTGAGTGTTAATAGGGGCCCCAGTACTTCTGCTCTTTCCTGTGCCAGTGTCCATTGGTCTGCTTTCAGGTCCAGGGTGCGATCTCCTTTCTTCGTGATGCTGGAATCTGACAAAACAGCTGTCACTGGCCATCGTTACTCCACCATTCGGTTAAGCATTTCACATGTAGAGTTCCAACGAGTATCGAGAGTTTGTGCTCTGCAACGTTCTGCTGCGTTTGTTTCTCTTTCGAGGCAGCTGTAGCTTTTGCACTTTTTTTGAAGTGTCAGACCCCTTGAACGTTGCCCCATTTCTCCGGTTCTCGGTACACAGTTTCATATTGCTGGCATTCTCATGAACAGCTACTCGTTTATAATTTGGAATAGCAAAGGCTTCCGCCGCACTCCAAGCTGTTTGCAATGTCGCTCACTTCAATTACTTTTGTTTTCAAAACAACAAATCCTACTATAAATGATTTTCATCATTCCCGCAATACTAGACAGAAGTACCACATGTACTTACTGTGTTGACATACTTTCATTTACTTTATGATAGCAACAGTGGGCTACAACGTGCCTAAATAACTGGACAAACATCCAGGTGACTCTCACACAGGAGACTACTTATAGCAGTCACTGTGTACAATGTATGTTCATTCACTCAGTGTGACGGCTGTAATTTTGGGGAGCAGAATGTTTACAACGGACATGGCTTTGAGATGGGTGGGAGAAATAAGACAGAAAATAAGGAGCATTTTATTATTAGATAGCAATATTAGAGAGATGCAAGAAAGGTCATCAGCTGGAATAAAACAGGGACACTGCAGTTTAGGGCCAGATTTTTAACCCCTAAGCCAAGAGGCCCATGGTAACAGTTTTAAGGGCGCACATGCTGGGTAAAGTATTAGTTTGGCTGCTACATGTGTAGGCTCTGTCGCTACACTGGATAAGTCAAGCTTCAGAATGGCGAGATGTGGGTACATCCGGACAGGTTGGCAGTTATTCGCAAGGCTTCACCAGTACCACTAACCTGAATGATAAGACATTTACACTCACATTCACATCTATGGACAAGTTAAGAGTCGCCAATTAACCTGTATGTTTAAGCACCTGAAGAAAACCCAGGTAGGCACAGGAAGAACATGCCAACTTCACACAGAAAGGCTCCAGTTACCTGCAGGGTCAAACCCAAAACCTTCTTGCTGTGAGGCAACAGTACAGCACCTTGTCTGTGAAGGTTCTCTGTCAACCAGGTCATAGCTATCCTACGAAGGTTGAGGTCAAGGGCAACTGGACTTGGTTGAAGATACTGGAAGACGTTTCATCCCTCATCCTAGACACTTCAGTTCTGACTGACTGGCAGGGAAACTCAGCTATTTAACCTCTGCTAGGATCGTCTATACAGTGGTCATGGTCGTTAGAGCCACCCGTGGCCAAGTCTGAACGACCATCGTCGGTATATTCATCTGAAGCCAAGAGGAAATGCAGTTCAGCTTCCTGAGAAGTGATGAAAGGACAGCATTGTAAGTGGGGGATAAGTGGTGGCGTAGACCCCCTCCCCTGTTCAATGACGGCTTCTCAACCCTGGTGTAGATGCTTCCTTGACACCTCTTTCAAACCATCCATCTTCTCTGTCTAAAATGTGCACCTGGTGGTCCTCAAACGAGTGTCCTCTGTCCTTCAGATGTAAGTAGACTGCAGAGTCTTGACCTGAGGAGTTGGCCCTTCTGTGTTGAGCCATGCGTTTGTGTAGTGATTGTGAACATCTTCTCGTGTGAACTTGATGTTACTGTCCACAGAGTTGATGTGTTCTGTGAAGGCTTGCACTTCTTGGGTTTTAATTTTGACCCAGGTGTCGTCCACATACCTGTACCAGTGGCTCTGTGCTGTTCCTCTGAAGGAGTTGAGGGCTTTGCTCTCCACTTCTTCCATGTAGATGTTTGCCACAATAGGTGACACTGGTGAGCCCATGGCACACCCATGCTTCTCTCTGTAAAATCCTCCGTTATATTGGAAATAGGTGGTGTTTAGACAAAGGTCGAGTAATATACAGATCTGGTGAGGGCTGAGGCTGGTTCTGCTGTCCAGGGTGTGGTCTTGTTGTAGCCGTTTCCTTACGGATTATATTGCTTCCACTTATCACCCACTTACAATGCTGCCCTTTCATCACTTCCAAGGAAACTGAACAAGCATTTCCTCTAAGCCTCAGGTGAAGATACCAATGATGGTCGTTCAGACTTGGCCACAGCTGGCTCTAACGACCATGATGACTGTCGTTACCACAGCCACTAGTACTAACGAACCAGCGGTATAGACGATCCTAGTTAACGATCCCACAGAGGTTAAATAGCTGAGTTTCCCTGCCAGTCAGTCTGAACTGAAGAAGTTACTTGGATGAGGGACGAAACGTCTTCCAGTATCTTCAACCAAGTCCAGTTGTCCTTGACCTCAACCTTCGTTGGAGTCCACCACCTTGTCACCTTGTGAAAACAATTCTGTGACTTTCAATACCACAGCTTCTATAAAATACTATTAAGTGTTTGTCCTGTTCTGTGAGTATGTTCAACAACTGCTGCTAATAATAATTAATGTTTTCCATGTATCTAATATAGCTTGCATAAATATAGAAATAATAATAATAGTAATAATAGAAACATCAGAGGCATGGTAATGACAACAGTAACATTTATTTGTGTGACTCTTCCTTACTGGCAGTGTTGGGCAAGTTACTTCCAAAATGTAATACATTATAGATTACTAGTTACTGTCATTTGAGAGTAATTAGTTATATTACAATATTACTGTCTCTGAATTGTAATGCTTTACACTACTTTTGCGTTGGTCTGCATGCAAGTCAGTGACGACCTGACGACTGACCACACTTCACTCTTCAAGCTGTAAAAGAAAGAAAAAAATTTATATATAATTCACCGTGAAGACTTACTGTCTCAGCAGCTGTTAGTTTTCTTTATTTTGTTTTAGGTTTCAAAAAATTTATAACAATTCATTTTATTATTATTGGTAAAATTTGACATTTAAAACATTATAGGTTATTGTGGTTGGGGTTAAAATGTTTTAGGTTTTACAGTCATTAAAGAACTTTTTTAATAAACGTAGTGCTTGTGTATGTTATTACAGACTGTTACCTGCAGCACAAGGGTAGATGTATTCTGTCTCAGCCTGGTCACCTGAGAGGAAAAACAAGAAGTAGAAGAGACATTTATTAAACAAACAGAAAAAGAGTCAAACTTTCTTATATGTTCAACAGTCCAAGGGCCTGTGTCCATCAAAGCGTTTTTTCAAGGTTCGAGTCTCTAAAGTAGCTTACTAATTAATGTTCCCTGCAGAGATAAATAAATAAATAAATAGGGCTCAGATTAGGGGTGTAACAGCACACGTGGGTCATAAAAACAAGTCAAAAAGATATTTTAACAGTATTTTGAATAAATATTCGATGCTGAAATATATCACTTGGGGGCGTGGGTGTGGGGTCCTCGCCTAGAAGACTTTGGGCATTTAACACTTAATTTCCTGCATTCTGGAGACATTTACTGCACCAATTTAAGGTGGAAATGTCTTTATTTATATAAATGCAGTAATCATCAGCTTGTTTAACTTTTTTGGACAATGCACATTTGTTTCTTCTATATTTCAATTGCATTACATTTCTTGTTGCTGTTTTTCAGACCATTTTTAACAAAACCTTTCAAAAAGAGACATTCTGATTCTGACCTGTTCCCAGCATCCCCAGTATAAATGACAATAATTTTAAATGTCCCGCCCCATCCAGGCTGTGATTGGTCGGTTTACAAAAACTGACATTGACGAGCTACAATCAGCACACGGCTGCTTGAAAGGCACCCAAGCTTCTCTTCTCTCTCGTCTGTCTCACTGACAGAGAAAGTCCCAGTAGGCCAAAGAGTAAAATGTTGAGGTGCTGTCGCACTTCAAGCACTTAAACTGAGTTCATGTTTGGGGGTCTCGGTCTCAATCTGTTCAGTCACTCAAACTATATTGCGCACCATAGTGGCTGATGGTGGAGAAGTGCAGACATCCTGTCAGTCATGCGGTGCGCAGTGTAGTTCATTAGGAAAATATGTTAATTTAAGTCTGTTAATAATAGTACTAATTACAATGACAAATACATTATTTGTGATTCAAAATAATGGTTGTTGGTAGATTAATTAGAGACCCCCATAGATGCATGAGTTTTCTGCTTCCATGGGAGCTCAGACCCTTCCTATGGGAGCTGAGCTTCCACTGGCTCCCATGTAACTCGAACCCTGCGTTTTTGACCAGCTGAAAACGCCACCTGCTCTTCTAAAAAAAAACGCCTGGCTGGGAGCGCTAGGGTGTGCTTTGGAGGCGCAGCATTTTTTTTGGCTGAGTTGGTTGCTATGATACATAATATCTGTGGAGGTGATGTGCTGCAAGTAGGCTATATTTTACTGAATGTAAAAATGTCACCACAAAGTAGGGTAGGCCTTCTGAGTCAAGTGCTCCCATTGCAATGAATTGAAAAAAGCTGGCCTCAGGAAAAAATGCTTTGGTGGACACAGGCCACCACACACTTACACACTTACAGACATTATAGAAAATATTGTTCAGGTTGTTGTGCAGCTCTGCTAAGGAGCAGAGTTTGTGAGTGTGGTCTCTGTAAATGAGCGTTAGAGAGGACTGAGTATCTGACTTACTTGGCTGGTAGTAGTCATAGATCTTGACCACGGCTGGCTTCAGGTTCTGCACTGGGAGCTCCTGTAGGAGGTCTAAGCTGTGGTTGATAGGTATGTCCTTCGTTAACTGTTGGAATAAAAACAGACGACACGTCAGTCACAAATCTGGAGAGCATCATCTATTGTTCCTCACAGTGAATCCCTCTCACCTCCGTTATGTACACCAGAACGTGATCTTCCTTTTCTTCAACACGATCCACCAGCAGGGCACCTTTGAGCTGTGAGGAGACCACATTCAGCTGGGTCGTTTATTGAACACTATTCATTTCCAACTCAGGTTAAAGTCACTTATAATAACTCACCCTCCTCAAAGACTCTGGGTCTGGGACAAAGCCAGAGAGCATTTTGATGTCCAGGATCACCATGTTTGTAGTGCTTAGTCCACTATATCTGCAATGCAGCCAGAAAAATGTGACGTTACTCAGACTTCATCCTGTTCTTCATAGTTCTAGTAGTTGAATGCAGAGACAGAAAGCCTTCATTTACAGTAAAGATATGTTTATATATACCAGAATACATATACAAATATACCAGTAATCATTTCTCACATGTCCGTCCACCAACAGTCTACAGTAGCTGGTAGATTCAGAGGATTGTTTGTCATAAATTACAGTATTCTTCAATCATTGCTGTAACATGGATCTAGTGTTGTTGATTACTTACAGGGACTTTAGCTTCAGAGTGAGTTTGGGTCTGAGAGATTTGCAGTCGGCCTCTGGTTTGACCTCCACACTGAGAGTGGTGACAGCAGCAGGAGTTGGGATGTTATAGTGAAGAGAGATCTGGGAAACAGGTACACAAGGAAGGTTTAACAATCATAAGAAGTGAACGGGGGGGTAATAATAACTAATCTTAGCCCCCCACTACAGTAGCCCTCCCAATATTTTTAACACAATCCTTTTGTAACAATTTAAATAGTTTGATAATGTAGTTATTATAATTTAGGTTCAGGAACAAGACCACACCTCTCTTTCTCTCTCACTAATCCAACCACACATATATCATCTCTACATCTCTACAAAATGGAGCTGTCTATAGCTACCTGGTGTTAGGTGCGCTTTGTTTTGTTTTGTTTTTGTGTGTTAACTCAGTTTTCGGCTGTGATTACCGGAGCTCTTTCACCAGAGAAGAGCTCATGAACATCAGGGGAACAACTCCAGTGGATTTATTTCCCACTTTTATCGTCATCAGTGGAATTATTGGACATTTTGGTGAAGGGCTCTCTCGTTATTGTTCGCCAAGTGAAGTGCCGTAAGCAGAGCAAAGGTGAAAAAATCACACACAATTAAGGCAATAGGATTAAAATGTTATGTATAGGCCTATATCATTTTTGTGCACTTTTGGAGTGTTTATTTTGCATCTGCATTTCCTCAGAGCTCTGACTGGATTTATGTTTATCATAATGAAGCTCTGCAGTAGCTCTGAGTAACTGGAGATATGAATTGAGTATACAGGTCTTTATTTTCCAGATTATTCCCCTACAAACGCATCTTCTGCTTTCATACATGGCATGAAAATGTTTTATTAAAACATAGAATCAACTCTGGAAAGGTAGTTGGGATATAATGATATGAAGGGCAGCCCTGCTAGTAGTCTGTTGTTTTCTTTTATAAACACCAGCATATTCCTTAATCATAAAACGAGAGATATATACATCTATATTTTACAGCATTTAATGGCACTTTCCTGCTGCTGTTCTCCGCCTCTGCTCTGCCTGTTCTCTTTCCTTCGTTCTCCTGTGCATTTTCTCTCCATACTGCTCGGCCACGCACACTCACGCACTGATTGAACGTTGTGTTGATGTGCGTGTGCATGCGACCAGTCGCGTGTGATGACCATAGGCTGTATATATAAAGGTGATGACAGAGATCATACCAGTTAAAAGCGATCAGGAGGCTAACGGTCTACAGGTCTGAGGGACTTTGGTTGATCTGTGACAGATTCAACTTTATGTATTCTCTTTTACAAAAGTCTGGATGTCATATTTGACGTGCGCACTTCGCGAGAGAAGTGAGAGAGTGAGATGCGCCTGTTGTGTGGATTCACCTGCTATTAAAAAAGCTTGCTTTGTCATGGCTGCCGCTGGTTAAGTGGATAATTAACGGCAGGCCAGACTAGTCCGACAGCCAGTCCGCGAGTTCAGTCTCCACAACTTCTTCTTTTTTACAGTGTCGTTTGTCAGTAACGCGCAAGACAATAGGCTTCACTAATGGACCAATGAGCAAACACTATGTGCAGGTAGTACTCATGGGAGTTGTAGAGTCATAGTGTCACATTGAAATTCGTTTGTTAAAAGGCATAAGCCTTTTGACAAGACTACAATTTTTCAGCAAGCTAAAGTGGATAGTGGGAGTGACTGTGTTACCCGCCACGGCTGAAATCCACCCGCACTTGGCGGGTTGGCAGGTGTTAATGTCAAGCCCTGGCCGTTAAGATAGGGAAAGAAGCTGGGTCGCTCGTGCGCCTCTGCCAGCGGGCACTCCACACACCAATACTGGCAATATTTCTCTCCAACGTGTGCTCACTATGCAACAAACTGGACGAACTTCAGCTTTTGGTGGGGAAAAACTTTTATTCATCTTCTGTTCTGTGCTTCACGGAGATGTGGCTGTGTGGATCAATACCGGACTCTGCACTGCAGCTGGCTGGCTTTCAACTGTACAGAGCGGATCGCGTCACAGAGCTCTCCGGCAAAACAAAGGAGGTGTCTGTTTTTATATTAACAATGGCTGGTGTACCGATGTGACAGTGATTCAGCAGCACTGTTCTCCTAATCTGTAATTTTTAATCAGAAACTGTAAGCCGATTTACTCCCCCCGTGAGGTTGCTTCATTCATTCTGGTCGGTGTTTACATTCTGCTGCACGCTAACATGCACAACGCATGCTGGCCGACCAGATAACCTGTGTGGAGCAGACAAAACCGGACTCCCTTGTTATTGTTCTTGATGACTTTAACAAAGGAAACCTCTGCCAAGAACTCCCCAAATACAGACAGTTTATAAAGTGTCTGTTGCTCCACTGGGTCACTCTGATCATGTCATGGTCCACCTGATTCCTGCTTACAGACAGAAATTAAAACTCTGTAAAGCTGTTGAGGACATCAAAGAAATGGA
Source organism: Micropterus dolomieu (assembly GCF_021292245.1). Classification (NCBI taxonomy): domain Eukaryota; kingdom Metazoa; phylum Chordata; class Actinopteri; order Centrarchiformes; family Centrarchidae; genus Micropterus; species Micropterus dolomieu. The sequence goes on along the minus strand of NC_060166.1, from coordinate 7,587,949 downwards.
CCAGTGAAGCTGTAGAGGATCTTCAGGCATGTTTGGACTGCACTGACTGGGGTGTTTTCAGGACAGCTACCAACAATCTGGATGAGTTTACAGAGGCTGTGACGTCCTACGTACCAGGGTGAGTTATCACAATGACAAACCCTGGTTCACAGCTAAGCTCAGACAGCTGAGGTTGGAAAAGGAAGTGGCATTTAGGAGTGGTAACTGGGCCAGGTTTAAGGAGTCAAAGGACAGGTTTAGCAAGGCGGTGCGAGATGCTAAACAGCTGTATGCGGAGAGACTACAACACCAGTTCTCAAGGAATGACTCTGCTTCTGTCAGGATTCAGACAGATCACCAGCTACAAACCTAAACCCACTCCATAAACGACTCACGCCTTGCCCACGAGTTGAACCAGTTTAACTGTCGCTTTGAAAGACAATGGGACAGACCTGACAGCATCCCCGTCACACCACTGACCGGCCACAGTCCACCATCTCATCCCCCACCTCCTCCCCCTCTCTTACCATCCTGGAGAGGAACGTCAACAGACTGTTGACCAACCACGCAAAGTAGCTGGCCCGGACTCTGTCTCCACATCCACCCTGAAGCACTGTGCTGATCAGCTGCAACATTTTTAACACCTCACTGGAGTCATGCCATGTGCCAGCCTGCTTGAAAGCCTCCACCATCATCCCTGTCCCCAAAAAACCAAGGACCACGGGACTACAGACCCGTCGCCCTGACCTCTGTGGTAATGAAGTCTTTTGAGCGCCTTGTGTTGTCCCACCTTAAATCCACCACAAACCCTCTCCTGGACCATCATCTCCCAGGACCTCAAGTGGGAGCTGAACATCACCTCCCTCACCAAGAAGGCCCAGCAGAGGATGCACTTCCTGCGGCAACTAAAGAAGTTCAGCCTGCCAAAGACAATGATGGTGCACTTCTACACCGCCATCATTGAGTTCATCCTCACCTCCTCTAATACCATCTGGTGTGCTGCTGCCACTGCCAGGGACAAAGGCGGGCTGCAGCGTATCATGCGCTCTGCAGAGAAGGTGAAGGTGGCTGCAATCTTCCTTCTCTTCAGGACCTGTACGCCTCCAGGACTCTGAGGCGAGCAGGAAAGATTGCAGCTGACGCCTCCTATCTCGGTCACAAACTGTTTCAGACTCTCCCCTCTGGCAAGAGGCTGCGTTCCATCATGACCAAAACCTCTCGCCATGTCCCAGGCCACCCACTGACACTCCGCCCTTTCAAGTAATACGATCGTCTCTGCACATGTAAATATCACTTCTTGTCATATCATGCACAAACCTGGCACATGGCACATATTTGTTGTTAATTTGTTGTTAATTAGTTGTTATTTGTAAATTGTTGTTGATCCATTGTTATTTTTATTTTATTATTATTTAAATTTTTTTATATTGTCAGTTGCTATTCTTCTGTTGTTATTATATAACTTGCATTTGTTTATTACATATTTATATATTTCTATTTCTACATCTATTTAGGTCAGCTGTATGTCTGTCTGCGTGTTGCACCTTATCACCAAAGCAAATTTCTTGGAAATGAAGCTCCTTCTGATTCTGATGAGCCTATCTAACCCCTTGTTTCTCAGTTCACAAGTATTTACAACCTTAGCCTAGTTAACACGAATTAGAAGCTGGTTCTAAGCCCCTCTAAGATTTGTATGATGATCAGTCCTTGCGTTCATAGTACCATCCATTTCCACGCAGCCAGCTACCCATCCACCGCGCTCCGTTATCACGTTCCTCAGCACCACATTGTCTACTATTCTCCATCCAGAAGATGCGGCTCGACTCCACCAAACACACACAGGTCGTAGCCGCCACTGCTGACTTTAGGGAGAAGACAGCTCTTTCACGCCCAATGCCCGGCTTCCCATGCCACAACCATTTCCACTCAAGCGTGTACTCAAGGAAAGGCAATTCTATTCCACCGGACCGCCGACAAAGCTAGGGTTTTCCAGCTTTAAACAACTACCTCCAACGCTTCTCCATCTGGCCCCTCACTTCTGCATTCCTGACTCAGCACCAAGTGCACCCGGCACGCTGATGACTTCACGTTGCCGCCCACCACTGTAACACAAACAGCTTTAGCACTCACCTCACAGCGACAGGTTGTATCATGTTTCCACCCTCAACCCCTTCCGCACACTTTCAGCCTTACAACACTCCCCCGTTTCACAATTCTGTCAGGTAAGTATCTCAAGCCAAGGCAATAGAATGGTTTGCATAACTCCAATGATTCAGGATGCAAAGTTTCAAGTTGCCGTTTCCTCCACAGCTATTCCTTTCGTGGCGCCACCCGCACAGAACCAGCTGCCCACATAACCCCACCCAGTACGGTTCTGACCACGCAGAAAGAAGTTTACAACCGCTGTGTAATATGTCAATTCACCAGACCCCCTTTCCCCATTTCAACGCACCAGCCATACCGGCATCACCACCAAGATATACCCGAAGATGATATCTCTTTCCCCACGGCACCATCACACCAAGCACCAATAGTCTCGTCCTCAGTCTAGATCTTTTCGTGCACCATGCAACCAGCTCACACGACATCAACCTCAACCATTTTGCCAACCACTGCACCTGGTCAACTTAATCCGACATTACCAGCACTTTGATTCTGGAGCTTCTTCTTATTGGCGGATCTTGTAATAGGTTCACATTACTTAACCGTCTGCGCCAAATTTGGGCGCAAGAGCAGCACATTTTATCCACTTTCTTTCATTCCTCTCTCTCAACCTGAAAAACTCTTCCCAACCCGAGAAACACCATCATATTTCTAAGTACATTCTAAACTGGCTCCTCTAGCGTACCAAGCAACAACTTTTCTCCCTAGTTGGACACTTACATTTTGCCATCCGCATCTTCTCAGAAGTCAGATCCTTTCTTTACCACTTATCGTCCCTATGTGTCGCATTTCTGTCACTCCACGATCACTCCATGCTCAACGCTTGTAGTTGAGATGAGATCTTCGCTTTTTTTCTCAGAATTTCTATTCCTTTTCACGACAACCACTTAACCCAACCCGAAGACATCGACCAATACACCGACGCAGCACCTTCCACTGGAATTGGCGGCCACTACGGTGGCAGAAAGTTCACCTCAGAGTGGCCGCTGCTGACCGTCCTCCATCTCCCCTTCCCCCGCCCTCTACGAGCCGTACCCCACAAAATCGCTGCTATTCCTTGGGGGGCTTACATGGTACACAAAGCAATTTGTGGTCGCACCAAAACCTGCTTATTGCTGTTGTGAACAACCTGTGAAAGCAATTATTTCATGGCAAGCGGAGGTGAGGCCGTTTTATTAAAGACCTGGCGGACCCAAAGAGTGGGGGTTATGTACGAACACAGCTATCTCCAAGCCAAACACCCCAAAAAAGGAGGGGTTGGAACCAGGCCTGCCACATCAAAAACCTTATTTCCAGTACTGGTTGTAAGGTTTTCAACCATAAAAACCACCATCTCCTGTGGAGTTAGGAAAACTGACTCCACTCAGGACTGTTAAAATGACAATTTAAGCTTGCACCTCTTCCTAAACTAGGGCTGCAATAAATTAAAGTCGAAACTGGCTCTTCAACACACACACAGGCTGTTATCAAACATATGTATGCGTCTGTGGAACTATGTGACCACAGATGCAGTCATAAAATGCTTAATGCATAAAACACTTTGTGATATTGAAGAGACAACCAATTTCATTTCCTTTTTACAGACTTAAAGAAAATCGATGTACCAAAAGTTAAAATGTGAAAACGGTTGAATAATATGGTACATGCTATGGAGTCCATTTTACCGGCTCCTGGGCCAAGGATTGAATTAACTATAAAGTTAAGTAATCAGAGTTATTTCCAGCGGTGGTGATGGCGCAATGGATAAGACACTTAACCCCTAGTTGCTCCAGAGGTGTGCGACCTCTGACATGTATAGCAATTGTAAGTCGCTTTGGGGTTGGAACCAAGCCTGCCACATCAAAAACCCTATTTCCAGTGCTGGTTGTAAGGTTTTCAACCATAAAAACCACCATCTCCTGTGGAGTTAGGATAAAAGCATCAGCTAAATGAATAAATGTAAATTTCCAGGTTCCCTTCATGAATACAGTGTCCACAAAAGGACAAAAGAGGGATAACATGCCATTGTTCTTAACTTCATCTCCTTGTGCGTCTTTATCTATTACTGTCTGTGTTTTATTATTAACCTGATGCCATGCTACAACTACTTTCTTACCTTTTCTTATTAAGAATATTTAAGCATCAATAATGTCTTGGAAATCATTTAGGTAGGCGGTTCAGTCATCTGCTATGACTATTATAAATTGTGTTGTTTAAAGGCAACAGTTCTAATCGTTAAGGATTCTCCAGTGTTTTTTGTCTTAGCAGGAAATTTGACCCAAGTACTTTTCGAGCTTTAACTGGGATGAAAACTTCCCCAATTAATTTGTTTCATCTCAGCAACGTTAATTATTTTCACGAGGACTCACAAACCTTCAGTGAATTTATCTTTTGTTTAAAGTTATTAGGTCATTTAATTTATGAAACATTTGATTGAGAAACAAACTTTCTTTTAAAAACCTTATCTTGGTTCAAATGAACTTTCACTACTCCCAACAACAAACGGAGTTGGAGTCAAACGAGCCAGTTACGCCACTAGTATCCGAGAGGGGACACCCAACTCAGAACACCAAGCCAATACTAACCGCCCCGTTCGCAACAAGAGTTTCCTGCAACCACAAGCCAAAGTCGAAGGACCCCAGGCAAACCCTCTGGCAGAGACTCTGTCTGAGGTACGGCCGTACGGCGTACCAAGCCCGCCGAGAGGCCATGAATGCAACGGACCGAGCCAGCTGTTGGCCTTCGAAGTAATGGACGGCTAAAGAAACACCAAGCAGTGAGGCAAACAAACTCTACAATCTGTGGTCAAAGTTGGCGTCCTTCAGCCCTGAAACCCATAGCCTCAATTTAAACAAATTTTCGAGTGGTCTTTGATTGTGTCCAGCCTGAGGCACACCTGTGCAATACCCATGCTGTCTGATCAGCATCTTGATATGCCACACCTGTGAGGTGGATGGATTATCTCGGCAAAGGAGAAGTGCTCATTAACACAGATTAACAGATTTGTGAACAATATTTGAGAGAAATATAGACCTTTTGAGTACATTGAGATAGTCTTTGAGTCATCTTTGAGTTCATCTCATGATGAATGGGGCCAAAAACAAAAGTGTTGCATTTATAATTTTGTTCAGTATATTATTATTATTATTATTATTAATATACCTTAATTGGCATGGTCTTAGTTAGTGAAGTACCCTTTCTTTAGAGCAAGAAACTGCCTCTGAATAAACAAATCATGCTTTAAATCATTTAAACTGGAGGTATGGTGCTTCTACAGTTTTTGTATTGCTCCTGGGATGCCAACATTAGGACATGGTTATGTTAGCAGTGTTGTGTTTGTGGTGGTGTATATGTCAAAGAGAAACAGGAAGTGCTGCAGTGACAGTGATCACTGACCTGCACTGAAGCACATGCAGAGCCCTTCACCTCCAGGCTGTACTTTCCTGTCACTTCCTGCAGCAGCTTCTCCTGGTAGAGCAGTTTGTTGTTCTGATTCACATCAAATGTCAGCTGGCCACTGGGAGACTGGACTGTCACTGTGCTGGAACCCTCTGGACTGAACACTGCAGTGGCGTAGAGAGCCAGAGCCTGGAGAGCCACCACCGTGTCCTACAACACACAACACAACAGTTACTTTATGGGCTTGGATACAAATTGAAACAGTGACTCCAGCTGTCTGGGCTGTACCTGTGTAGAGGAGAAGCCTCCATAATAGTTCTGCTGGCCCGTCAACCATCTGACGATGCTGGTGGCGGCGCCCAGGTCTTCAGCAGTGGGAGAGCCGCTGAGTCTGGCCAGCAGCACATAGGAGCTGATCTCCACAGACAGAGAGGCTGACGTTTCTGTCGCTGTCTGAGACCAGTGGAGGAAACCTCCTAAAAACAGCCATCCACAAACAGACAAACAGGTACAGGGTGAGCCACATTCACAGGAATGAAGCCAGAAGGATTTCCTTCAGGAGGATGACTCACCTTGGTTTGATGCAACAGTGTCCAGGTGCTTCAGAAGGTGAGCACGGGTCTCCGTTTCTCCTGCCAGGGTGAAGACGTACGCCAGCAGAGCTGTAGTGTAGGTGTTGCTGAGGTCACTGATGGACTCCCTGAGACAAGACAGGCTCTTGTTCACCACAGGATCCTATAACAGATTCAAAGAACACATTATAATAAATGATGTCAGGACTCAACTGATTTGATTGAACTAAACAAGCAAGTTTATTCTATTTTACAATATAGACATTGACTGCTCTTTAATCTAATTCTTAATTTCAGGGAAACATTAGACAAGGGACTTCGAGGCAATAATTTTAAACAACAGTGCAATGTGAGCTTTACAAAGTGAGGAGACAAAGAGACCAGAAATTATTTACCAGTACCTGTAACCTGAGTATAAAGAGGTAGGAAAACAACATAGACCAAATTAAACCACTGCAACAGCTTCCAACAATTGTCTTTGTTAAATGGCCAATAATGCCAACCAACAGGACATGAGCTTCAGTATGGACTGGTTATTATTTATCATGCTTTGCTTTTGATGCTGAATGTGTTGCTTTCTATTTTTCTGTTCTGTCTGTTCTATGGTTGTTAATAGGGATGAAACGATTACCGGTTTAACGATAAACCATGGTAAAATTCACAACGGTTATTATTATTGTACACATTTTAATTACCATGATAACCGGGTTCAGTTATCACACTATTGAAACTCTGTTGTTTTCTTTAAATTTAAAAAGCTTTTTCTAATGTGTTTGTTTATTTACTGCTCAAAATATCAATATTATTTATATAAAGAGTACTTGTACTGAAACTAGGCACCTCCTGTTGTTGTTTTTATAGCTTTTTATTAGTTCCAATAAATCATTTTGTATAGATTTAAAGACTGTGCTATATTCTTTGAATGTTAATGAGAATGCTTTCTCTCTAAGAAAGGATTCATAGTTAATTAATTGACCGTTACAATCAAATAAATCCCTTAAGAAGATATTTCTATCGATCCCGTTTTGTAAATAAAGTGACTTGTTCCTCTTAGTGATGCATTCATTATTCCATATAATAGACCTGTGTGGAGAGAAGTTAGGAGAATAACACAGCTTCCAGGCCAAAAGAGTTTGTTGATAAAATCGGGACAGTTTTAACGGCAACTTTGTGATATTATAGTTACACTTACACAAGAATTGGAACTTTTTTGAAAATGTTATTTGGGATAAAGTACCATAATGAGTCTGGTGCTTTTAAACATTCTTTTAACCATTTCACCTTGAAGGTGTAATTCTAGTCCCAGAAGTCCAGAAGTTCAAAGCCACCTTCATCTTTAGATCCAGAGAGCACCGCTTTTTTAGACTTCCATACAAAGTTTGTGAGTACGTTATTTCTGTCTTTGCATTTTGAATCATGGACGTTGAGGGAGAGAGCAGGGTAAACAAATCTTGAAATCCTTTCTGCTTTAGTCAGGAGAATTCTACCCAGTGAAACCACAAGTTCAGTATTGTTTTAGTCTTCTTCAATTTAGGAAAGAAGTTAAGTTGTTGACGTTCCATGTAGTCCTTGCAGATATGAATAGCGAGATATTTTACACGTTTCTTGACAGATATATTAAACAATTGCTTCATCAGTCTGACACAAACATAAAATTTCATCACATTTAGATTTGTTAAGAGTTAATCCGGAAGCAGCAACAAAATTGGTCAATTAGGAATATAGCATATTCAGTCTGATGTTTGTCCTTTAAAAAAAGAGCTCTATCATCAACTAACTGCGTCTATCTAATTTCCTTACCAAAAATAGACACACCGTTAATACTGGGATTATGTCGAATATGTAATGAGAGTAATTCAACCACCAGTAGGAACAAAAAAGGTGAAATAGGACAGCCCTGGCGAACTGACTAAGTAACTTTCCTTTCCTGTACTTAGTAATTAACTAAGTACAGGAAATCTTTTTGTGGTATTTAGGTAAAATATAACACAACGGTCGATATTTTTATAAAACAGTAGATATAAAGTTTGGTCCAAAATCAAATGTTTGGAGTGAATAGGAAGTACTGGTCCACAGTATCAAATGCTTTATAGAAAACAAGAAATATAGTAATAATCAGAATAGTCCAGCAAGTCGAGAACAAGTCTTATATTTGAACTTATGTGATGTTTAGACATAAAAGCAAGGTTTGTGTTTCATCTATGATCTCATGAAGACCTTTTTTAACCACAAAATTTTATAATCAACGTTTAAGAGAGTTATAGGTCTCCACTTTTCTATCAGTAAATAATCTTTATCAGGTTTGGGGAGAAGTCATATTAAGCCTTGCTTCATACTTTTTCATACTTCATAGTTATTCTTTGAATAATTCAAATAGAGGACTTTCAATAATGTCCCAAAAATGTAAATAAAATTCGACTGAAAGCCCATCATTACCTGCCGATTTCCCTTTTTTCATTGAGCAAGCAGCCTCTGAAATTTTGTAATAGGTTGTTCACATACCAGTTTAAATTGTTCAGATATAGTTGACTCAATAAATCTATCACAATCAGTGACTTGAGTATTTGACTTGATGTCCAAAGGATTAGAGGTGATGTTATCATTAATTTAAGGGTATTTACATTATTTCTTTTGCAGTTTCGCTTCTCTAAAGCAAAGAAATAACTAATAATAATAATAATTTTCTCTCCCCTTGTTCCAACCATTTTGCTCAGGCCCCTTTAGTCATTTCAGTATACATTTTCTATTTCCTCCTTAAATTTTTTCATTCTTATTTCTTCATTTTCTGAAAGTTTATCTTTTATCAATAAAGAATTTAATTCATCCACAATACTGATTTCTTTGGCTATTCAATTATTTTTTATTTCTTTACTTCGTCATATTGCTATTACTCTGATTTTGAACTTGAAATATTCCCATTTTTGTATGCGATTCATCTCATTGATACCAAATATGTTTTTGCAGTTTTTTATCATCACAAAATCCATCATCGTTTAATAATGTATTATTTAGTTTCCAATAGCCATGTAAATTACTATTTTTTTGTTTTGTTCCTGCTAAATGGATTGAAAATAATTTATGGTCCGAAAGTGGAGCATAACAAGAGGAGATATAAGCCATAAATCAATTCTAGATTGTAAGGATCTATTGGCATTACTCCAGGTGAACTCCTTAATGTCCAGGTTTATAAAACGCCAAACATCTATGATTGACAGCTGTTCACAGATAAATGCAGTACTTCTGAATCTTGAATGTGGAATTAATCTTACAGGTATTCTATCAACAAAATCATTTGGAGCATCATTAAAATCTCCTCCAATGATAAAATGTGTTTCCTTGTATTTGTTTATAAGGGCTTTCAGATATGTGCAAACTTTTATAAACATTGTTTTTGCTTGACTTGTATTGTTGTAGCTACATAAATTGCAAACAATATATAAAAGGTATTGTCTAATTTGAAAATAAAATTATCCATTGACCCTCCTCTGACATCAAAGATTGAACTATGTCTCCTTTAAACTTGTTAAGGAGAATGGCGACACCTGCTGATTGTTGAGAGGAATGACAGAAATAACATTGATCACCCCATTGTTCTTTGCAAAACTTCACATCACAGTCTATCGGGTGTGTCTCTCAGTATTTTTTCGTCCACTGAACATAAACATTTATTTTCTTTTGGTGCTGTCACAGATACCTCTGACATTAAGGGGTATTATTTTTAAGGAACAAAAATAGAAGTCTGTCATATAAATAATAATGTCATACATTTCTAGATATACCAGAGGTCACACGCCTCTGAAGCTACTAGAGGTCTTTCTCAGGGACACATTGGTGGATGTGTCACAGTAGGAATAGAATCCAGGTCTCTCATACCCAAGGAATGTGTCATTAATTGTGCCATCGCCTACATACACACACGCACACACGCACACACACACACACACACACACTAATCTAAATATAATGCTTCAGTATATTTTTGAAATTTTGCTCCATCATCTACAGCCAGTACGTATTGAGATAGTATGTAAAACAAAAACAATAAAAGAAAACCTAACATTTAAGAACATGTAAACTGGAAAGACATTAAAAAATGCTAGAAAATTTGGTTTGGTTTGTGTCTTGTAAAGACATTATTTCCTGTTTACAGCATGAGATTTTTGGATTGCAATCAGTCTACTCACATTTACGGACGTATTCATCTCCAAGTAGGCAGCAGTGATGTAAGCACTGAGAGTCACTTCATCAGACACACCACCCTGTAGAGAGGAAGCATCATGCAGACGTTACCATCACTGTAGCTCCAACACACAGGCGCCAGATTCTCAAAAGTGATTTTCAGCACAGCTTTACATGCAGATTGCAAATGTTGGCTGTGTCCTGTTTCACAAAAGATTTGTTTGCCCTACAGAGCTCTCGCACGCTCATGCATGAGTCACAATTATGGCGAGTGATAATATTCACATTTCAGTGTGGAATAATAAAAATATACATTTACAAACAGTTTATTAGTTGAAAACATATTAAAGCTAACATAAAATTCACAGTGTGGCTCTGTGAGGAACCCCCCTGCTTCCCCCTTCCCAACGTACGTTAGTATGTGCATTTTGAGTTAGTGGGAGATTCCTGGTGGCAGTGCACATATCAAAACAAAGCAAGCAGCTCAGAATGCTCCAAAATTGACTATAGAAAATGGTTCCAAACCCTAATAAACCCTAATTCTGAATCTCAAATGACTGTAAGTTCTACTAAATCCACACGTCCATAAACGAGTCTGCTGGCCCCATATAGCAAGAAAAAGACAGCCTGGTGTTATGCAGAGTTTTGCATGCAAGCAAAGAATTACATGTACTTCCAAAAACTTGCTTTTAAACGCAATAATATCCTTTGTGGGGTACATCAATGGTGATCAGTGAAACAAAGTAGCCTATATATTTTATGAACATGTAGAGTCGTTAATAATTTTTTACACTTAGTAGAAGTAGCATTCCTTATGATTCAGCAAAAATATGTGGTGATAACAGCGTTTTAATCAATGAGCACAGAAAAGTGTCTGAAAAGGACCTAAAGAGGTGGATGCATAATTCGGCAGAGCAGATGTTGTAGGCTACCTGCCGAGATTTGGATCCACCTCTTTTCTCAGCATGAATTAGCGTTACCACCTGCGAGGTGCATGCAATTCTTGGCAGGCAGCTAGTTCATTTTTTTCTGTTGTGTGCTGTCCACTGTCCTGAAATGTCCCTCCCGCCATGGAGAAACAGCTGCTTTATTTATTTTTGATAATGGAGATTGTACAATCATCTCTGTGTAGCCTATGTGTTTGATATTGTTTTGATAATGTTACATGGTGCTTTTTTAGTAGTGGTAGTGTAAACGCTTATGGTAGAGCAAACTAGAAATAAAAAGCGTCTCTCCTGTCAGTGAGATAGCAGTTAAACTACATGTGTGCTGTTAACTTTGTTTGTAATAGAGTCGGTTTAGGAGTAGTTGGTTGCATCACTACAGGCAATTCACTTACAGAAACTGCCGTAACAATAATAACTAGCCTAACAAAAGGATATCCCATTCACTAGTGCACACCCATTGAAAATAAATGCCCCCCTGCTGAGCTCAATCTGACGCCGGCTCTGCATGAGGGGGAAGTGTTTCATTTTGCAAATCACTGCCTGCATGTTTCTTTTCGTGAAACAGGCCCCAGGCTGGGCAGGCATTAGTTATGACTGAGCGATGAAGAAAGGGGTGGTGATGCTGCTATGAAAAACACCATGTCAGACATTCTTTACTTTAAGTTATAATCTTGACTATTTTCATACTCTAGAGACTGACCTTCATTCTGTTGTTGAAGAGTTTTCCCATCTGCTGGAAACAGCCATTTTCTCGTTGTTTACCATCCAGCCAAGACTTAGACTCTTCAATCTTTGTTGGGTCAATGTAGATGAAAGACTGTGCTTTGGCAAAAGATCTCAGCACAAAAGCAGTCAGCCTGAGGATATTAACACAAGGTCAAACAATAACTGATACAATGAAGTGAAGAGGAAGCACTTGATCTGTGTAATGTTTCACAATAGTCACAATATTCTCCATCGGCGTCGCCATGTTTTGACTGTAGCCCTGAATGTAACTCAACAACAGCAACAAAAATGTTTTCCATATGCAAAAATCTTCATGCCTGTCTCGCAGGTCTTCAAAGAGCAGAGGCTACATTTTGTTTAAAGTTCACGTAACGTAACGCTCTGTGTCCTGCTCAGAGACACTTTGCTCTGTTTGACTGTCTCTCTGCTCCAGGATGCTTCATTCCCTCTAAAGCGGATGTGAGCTGCACTTTATCAGTTTATCAAGTGCTGAAGTGAACATTTGAGTGAAATCATGGTGATATTGCTGTCCGATCACGTGTTTTCAGTTTCGGTTTTCTTCCTCTGACGAAGAGCAGTGTGCTCGTCTCATTGAGTAGACTACAAGTCAAATTCTTTATTTATATAGGCTAACTGTTTTAAAAAAATGGGATAAAATAATAAATGTAGGCTATATATATAATTTACTGTTGCTTTATAGACATACTTTGGGTAGGCGGCAATGGGGGGTGGGAGGTTTAAAAGCCCCCAATGTTTTAAGAGCCTGAAAACGCCCCTGTTCTAAACACTAAATGCTTCAGGTCATTAGCTAACATAATTAATGCATTAAATAGAGATCTTTATGCACATTCTTGTGTGTTCATATTGCACACTGGTGGTGCAACTGTGCAGAAGTCACATTTTCCATAAGATGCGAATGTTTGCAGGATTATGCTCAGCATGGAGCTAACAAACAAACTTTCTTTTTCTTTTACATATTTGCTTCCTGAAGCATGATGTGTTCAAAATACGTTGTGTATTTGTTCCAAAGGTATGTTTGCATTTGCAAAACAAAATTCATCAGTTTATTAATGGTGTTTTGTATTTGTATGTGTTCAAAGAATCAAATCAGCATTTGTAAAACATGTGTTGTTTGCCAAGTTTTTGCAGAAAGTTAGCTCCAAAGTGCAGCCACATCATCTACTCTGCTGTACGTTTTTGTTTTTCTTGACCTCAACCGTAAAGGTGACACACCATGTACATATGATAATTCTTTGGGAATGATCGATCAGTCATGTGACTATAGTGCAGTGGATAAGACACATGCCTTTGGTGTGAGAGACCCGGGTTTGATTCCAACTGTGACTCATGCACCAATGTGTCACTAACCCCTAGCTGCTCCAGAGGTGTGCGACCTCTAACACACATAGCAATTGTACTTTGGATAAAAGCATCATCTAAATGAGTAAATATAAATGTGCTCACCAAGTGTTCCCCAGTCCTGATCCAAATGTGCTGTAAGCACCGTCATCATGTTTGTAGTTCAGCTGTCTCTGGTAGCCTGTAAAACAACAAACACTTTGATCAGGGCGTTAATTAGCTACCCACTCAGATTTGATAGGATTGTTGAAAAGTTTATTATCGGAGGTAAACTTGTTTCTGATGTCTATGTAAATTTGAGAGAAAGAGGAAAAAACATGCAACAAAGCTCAGCTAGGGGTTATGGCGGGGACACTATGGTCACCAGAATGCCCCTCACAGTGTTGTGCATAAACGTGTTATAAGATTGTGTTCAGTAACTCATTAACAAAGGGTAAGACCACAAACCAAGAGCCGCAAAGTTCCTCCACCCAAGTCAAACCCACAGCATTTCATTAAACGCAAAAAAGAAAAACGATAATGTGAATAATTTCAAGAGCCAAAATTATGAAGTATGAACGGGACTAGTTTATTTTAGTGTGTGAACTGAATTTTTTTTTGTCAAGCAATGACACACGACAGATGTTCTGCTTATGTGTGCAAGCAGCACCAGACTGTTAAAGATGGTAAGTTTTGGATATTTAAAGATCTTAAATGTTTCTTTTATTCTGTAATATAAAGTTAGCAGAGACTCACCACTGGTCAGGAAGTTGGTAGCCTTCTCCTTGATGGCTGCGGTCAGCTGCTGTGTGTTTTCCAGGTACTGGAGGATGTAAATGTTGGGGGCCAGGAGCGCCATGTTCTGCTCTCCACATCCATACGGCATCTGCAGCAGCCCATCCAGGTTCTTCAGGGCTCGGCCCAGAATGTCACCTGCACAAGAACACTGACTCACTAAGACCCTGCAATCAGTTTAACAACATTGGGTACTGTATTTGCAGTGTGTTTTCTAAATGCTCTGCATGTGATGTCAAATTGCAATGTGTTGAGCTCTCATTGCCACCATACACTTGGATGTTTGACCTTTATTGTGCATTTGTGGTTTTGTACACCAGAGTTTGACACCAGAATGGTGTTTTTTTAATCTGCTGAAGTGTTTTTTATTCAAAGTATAGTATTTTTATACATCTTCAAACATAGAGGGGTTTTTTTAGATTTGCTTTGTGTTTTTTCAGCAGTTTGAAACAGTTTGACAACAAAGGCATAAAAGCAAAACACGATCTTTAAAAGGACAATCCAGCCGCAGAAGTCTATTTTTATTATTGATGCCCTTCAATAGAGGGAAGCCTGTGAACTTACCAAAATGCATCTGTTTAAAACACTAAATTAAAATGAATTTATTACCCAGGACTGATAGTGAAGCACGGGCAGATCCATCAATCATGTTCTCAGGGAGTTGGATGTCTATTTCCTCTGTCACAGCTTCCCCTGTGTACAGACAGAACAAACACCTTTCAAAGAGAAACTCTGTACTGAAACAAAGATGTAATTTTAATTGAATGGATGGTCAGTGGATTAAAACAAGTCAGACTGGAAAAAAGAACAAATTGGGGGTTCTTGGGGTATGATCAGCTCTTCCATTAGGTAGTTAAATGTAATAAAATATAGTTAAGTAATGACATTTAAAATAATCTGAGACACCTGCGCTAAACTTATCACAACTGCCATAATCACAATGAATTAAATTGATACCTGCGAGTACTGAATGTTTCTATTGCATGTTATCTACTCGACTCCTAACACATAGCATTTGGCTCTCCATTATGTAAACGTGCCATGCCTGGTGTAAAACATACTGACCTTTTGGGCAGAGCAGAAAGTTGTAGGTCTTGGTGATCTCAGTTCCCTCAGCCTGAGGAAGAAATAATATGACTTCCAAAGTTTCCAGCTTGTATTAAATGCAAAAAATAATGGTTAATGGATAAACTTGTCTTTGTCATCTTGTTTTTAAGGCACCAACCTTTACTATGAGAGATCGTGTGACCACGTCGATACGTCCTCTCTCTGGAACACTCACAATCTCATTGTCACATGAAGTGTGGGATGCCACAGCCTCAGCAGTCACAGACACATTCACAACCCCTAAAAAACATCAACAAGCAGAGTGAAACTCGAGTAACAATTTCTTCAGATCCTGTCGTGTGTCAAAGTGTCAATGAGGTGTATTGTATTGATTTCATAAAGATGAAAAGGAAAGACAGCAACTCTTTTAACATTTGACACCAATGTGGATAAAAGCTTGATCCTCACCCAAGGCTGAGGGGGCCATGGTCCAGCTGAGGGTCTTGCGCTCACTGCCACACAAACAGGATGTGTACTGGTCACCAGAGAGCGGAGTGAGGGTGTAGTCTAAAGAGGGTGCTGGAGTCACAGTGACCTGTTCAGTAAAGACAACATTAAATTTTATAAATTTTGGCAAAGAGAAGCTATTTTGGCCTTTCAAAGGTACCAACTTTAGATTGGTGCAATTGATTCCACCTTGGGAGTGGGTAAAACCATAAAGAGGTAATTTTATGCTCATTTTCAGGTTCAAAATTGTATTTGGGGGTTGTACCAGAACATTTTCATTTTTAAAAAACACTATATTTTGTATGTACCCTGAAGTCATAACAACTTCCTGTTTCGTGGCGAATCATCAATAATCGACACCACGCCACGGGCACCCCCAGTCGACTAAACTCACCATTTGTACAATGTTTAATCATCAATGGGATTAGACTGCACAGCAAAAATTTGAAGTTGATCAGACTAGTTCTCTAGGAAGAGTTTCTTAAAGTACGGAGTGTGTACATCTTCAAAAGTGATGATTAAATCCAAAATTGACTACCTGTTCAGTATCTGCCCGCCTGCCATGTGTACAAAGTTGTGTAAGTTTTCGAGCAAGTTTATGCCGTCAAAAATGTGATTCATTTCCAGAAAAAATATTTCAGTTCAACGCTCTGGTCTACATGTCCTGACTAGGATTTGATCTCTCAACCGTGGGATTGGTAAGGTAAGACCTTCACCACCAGGCTATTCAGACTCATTGTAAGCCAATGCTTTTAACTTTCTCTGTTGATCTGGTTTTGAATTGACATGAAATGCCTCCAAAGCACCAACAGAGGGCACTCAATGACCAAAGATTATTGACACACCACTAGGATTGGGTATCATTTAAAATGTTACGATACCAGTACCAAAACCAGTACCCTTAAAGTGATACCCATACCAATTGAGAACTTCATTCGATACCTTGCATAAAATGCCACCTGTTAAAGCCAGTTGATGGGAAGCCTGTTATTAATTTATTGTTGTTATGGACAAGCAGGTCATCTATTTTATTTTTTCTTGTTTCAAACAACTGTTACATAAAAAGTATTGGGAAATTGCATCACATCGCTCCTTCCTCAATCCTAATTAGGTCATCCCCACTGGTAGTATTAGCCTATTAGGGGAAACACTACAGATGGGAGATTTTTTATATTTGAATAAAAGAGGAGTGAATGAGTTTAGTGACGAAATAAGTTGTGGGAAACGAATTTAAGGTATTTTTTTGATACAGGTGTTTAAAGTAAACTATGGAAAATTATTTTGTTAACTTTCAATCAATAGACTGAATTAAAAGACCTCCGTAGTATAAAACCAGAATGGAGTCTAAACTAGGCACTTAAGTACACTAAGGAAAAAAACAGATTGCCTGTCACACAACTGTTTTGCTTGTAAATATAGTCTACTGGAATAAAATGAAGACAAATAAAGTGACTAATCTCATGAAAGACTTATTTCCATTAAAGAATGATTGCATTTCGAAAAACCAACAATATACACATTTAAAAATAATCACTGCAAGTCAGTGGGAACTGAAGATTTTGTTGGCAGCATTAAGTTCAAACACCATACAGCTGTGTAAAAGTAGTGTCTAAGCAGTGATCAGCTAACACTGTCGGTTGAGGTGGGAATCAATCCCAGGTCTGGAAAGATTAGTGCTGCTTTGAAGACCAACACACTACCACAACTAAGCTATCGAAGGATAACTGATACAAACTACACAACTGGATCTTTTGTTGATAGAAAAGTGCATTTGCTATAAAAATAAAGCTTTTCAGCTATCATTTTGGTGTTTTTAGTTAGAGCTTGGGCAGCTGAGCATACAAATATACATCATGTGTCCACACTCCAAACAGGGAGGAAGATTTTGCAAGTTAAAGAATTGGTAAGGTGAGAACTCAGCCTGCAGTTAGAACAGAGAGTCCATGAGACCACGACTGCGAGTTACCTATCTATTAAGGTTTAGATGTAAAAATATAAATCTCCACTAAGGAAAAAGTTGGGTTTTTCAGAGTGAAAAGGCTTGTAGCTACATTTTGATGCCGTTTTAGTGCTTATGGAGATGAATATGCGCCTCTGGCAGCAGTTCACACCCAGATCCTGTCCTCCACACTCTAGCTGATCACGTGACACACTAATGAAAGCCAAAAAAACTAAACATTTTTAGCAAACACCAAATACAATTTTAAAGATTAGCATCTTGTCTGCAGTTTAAAGCAGAGCTAGAGTTCTCACACTAATAGTAATAAAGAGTGAAGAAAACAAAAGTTGCTACAGTAGTGCCATCAGGTCAAATATTAAATCTGTCCAATTCTAATGGTTTATGTACCTGCATGACTAATGATATTCCCATCAGTCTCAGTTGTACTTTACATTACATTTACATGAAGTCAATATTTTATTGCATTACAGGTTTTCTGAAATATTGTGTAAATATGCAAATGAGCCAGCATCTAATGAAATATGCAAAATTATTGTTTTATTTTGTTGAAACATTATACTCAGATTTTTTACAGAGGGACTGGATGTCTCTTTTTATTATTTCATAAATGGAAAAAATACTGTCAACAGGCATAAAAAAAACTATTTTCGACCTGTTTTGGGGGATAAAATGTTCTATAATTCAGGCTTTGAATGATAGATGAACAAAACCCTCTGTAAAAACCTGTAAAAACTGTAAAAGTTTTGTGTCTGTAAGTGCTACTGACTGTCTGAACAGTCTCATTTACACACTCACAACGGTATCTAAACCAATCAGATCAATCAACCAGATTGCACGCTTAGATTAAGTCCGCCTCTGTACTTTCACGATTGGTTGCTGGTTCAAAGAATATGACCATATTTGGATCCAACAGCATTGTGCTGTAAAGAGAGAGCTTTCTAACGATATGGACGATCATATGGTGCTGACAGCGGCAGGAGATGTTGCGGTAGAAAGCTAACTTTTAGGCAAAATCTACAGACGCACAGAGACAAACTGTAGTAATATAAACTACTAAATGTAAAAAGTAGCAAAGTAGCCCAAATTCTCAAAAATTTACCAGTGCATGAAAAAATAATGTTTTTGCCTGCCTTAAAGGTCCAGTGTGTAATATTTCTGTGGATCTATCGACAGAAATGCAATATAAGTTTTTATTACCTTAGAAAGACCCATTTACATCTACAAAACTGCAGGTCCCCCCTTTACAGTAGCTGAAAACGGACAAACAGCGCTACAGAGTGTGTTTCGTCACTACATTCTTCTTGTTCTACTTCTGGTAGAATTCAGGCAGTGCAGACACTTATCACTATGTTGAATATGTACGTTCAAAGCAGTGCTTGAAGTGGACAAAAATAGGTTCTAGTACCCCACCCCCACACATTTTTAACAAAAGCTTTCAAAAAGTGATGAAGACATTCTGATTGTGACCTGTCTCCAGCATCAACAGAGTGATATTTTTAAATGTCCCACCCCATCCAATGGACGGTTCACGCCAAGCGATACTGATGAGCTACATTTAGCACAGGGCTGCTTGAAAGGCACCCGAGCTTCTCTTCTCCCTCGTTTCCGCCAACAGAGATTAGCAGGCAGGCAGGGAACCTGATATGGAGAGGGCAGAGGAGAGTACCGGCAGCTTGGGAGAAGTCCCGGTACAAAAGAAAATATCCCGGTACGGCAAAGAGTAAAATGTTGAGGTGCCGGAACTGCGTACCAGAGCGTACCGGCACACTTCAAGCACTGGTTTAAAGAATAAGAAGTAGTAATAATATACTGTAGGCGTCGGCAAATAAGTTTTGCATCATAGCAATATTTTCAACTTTAGATGGTGAATGAGAATATAAGCCATAATATTAACTTTTGACATGTTGTTTGGTTAGCTCAGCTGTGCAGGACTTGCAATCTGAGGGTGGCAAGTTTGATCCCACCTCAGGATGATTTTTTTTTCTCTCTTTAAAAAATGGATTCTGCAGCGAAAGTTTTTCAGATCACGGCATGTACTGCACTGTTTGTGTTTTGGTGTTTGAACCACATCATTTCATCTGACGGCTTTTTCAGAGGAGTGTCAAGCAGGCTACAGACTCTTTTAATGTCGTTCAGAATTTTTTAAAGTAAAAGCTCAGTTCAACTCCAAATACTGTATTACAGTAAACAAGCTTCTTGTGCTTTTTGTGGGCAAACCACTAAAGAGGATGTGATTATGTGAGTAACTGTTACTGTCATGACTGAGATCTATTTCAGCACCGCTATCATGGAACTGGATGGACTGTGGTGCAGAAACAGTGTTTCACACTCTTGGCTTACATTTTCCATGTTATCTGTCAGTGGCCAAGTCACAATAACACATGGTTTTACTGAATAATCAAGTAAATTTCTTAATAAATCTACCTAAAGAAACCTCATTTCTAGACTGGCTACTGACACCTTTTGTGCTCTGTCAGCCACCGTAGCTTTCCTACGCTCTTTGACAGGGTAGGGGACAGTGGTAGACTGGACAGATGGTTGCAATTCACAACCCTCACCACTAGATGCCACTAAATCTTACACACTGAACCTTTAACATACTAAACTAAGAAACTTAGATGGTGCATATGGTAAATATACCTGCTAAACATCAGCATGTTAGCCTGCTGCCATTATCTTCTAGGTCATGTAAAAGCATTGGTTACCATGATGCAGCTGGACAGGTAGTTGAAGGTGGTTGCCTTCAGTTCAAAGCGCTCCCCCCGGATGATGGAGTAAGGCAGGCTGAGCTCCAGGAAGAAGGGCTGGAAGACGGTGATCTCTTTACGAGGAGCCAAGCCAAACCCCTGAGGGGACAAACAGAAAGCCTCCGTCTCCCAGGTGGTGATGGTGTCTGGGACAGTGAGGGACACATCCTTTGTTCCAGACTCTCTGAACCAGCAGATACACACAGACACATTCAGTGAGCTGGAAACATGCTGACATAACTCAGATTAGACAAAGAAAAACAATGTGAGAAGATGATTAATGTGTAGAATTAACTGCACCAATAACACTACATTATAGTTAGTAAGTAATTGTATATGCTGCATTCACTAAGAAACTCAAAATGTTGAAGATGCTGAAATTCACCAATTTCTCCTGCTGAATAAAGAGCATAACACTGAGCATGATGCACTATCCCTGATAATAACAAAATTGTCCCAGGTGTCACAAACATCCTAAAAGGACAATATGTTTTGTTTTAACATATCAAAAATAAGTTTTGATGAGCAGTGGCAGATTTGTGGGCAATTCACATGTGCAGGGAGACAAAAGGAAGTCAAAGAAAGAACTGCTGTACATGATCTATGGGCCTAAATCCACTCAAATGTTGCTAATTTATGTCCATCAACGCGTGGCCAGGTCATTTTCCCTGTAGGGATTGTAACTCAGCAACAGCAACAAAAATATTTTCCTAATATGCAATAATCTTCATAACACAGCCTGTCTCACAGGTCTTCAAAAAGCACTCGCAATAATTGAAACATTTTGTTTGAAGTTCACGTAATGTGACCCCCCATCCTTACTCAGACTGCCTGCATTTAGAGAGAGCACGAGAGAGAGAGAGAGAGAGAGCATTGTTCACAGCTGCGGTTTCTCCGCGACTTCTGAATTGCAAAATTGTAACCAGTAGGCCTATATTTAAATATAAATGTTGTCGGTCAGTGTCTAGTCAATGTATTATCATAAACGGTTAACAGCCGCCGCACAGTAGTGAGAGAATATCATGACACACCTGACCGCGACAGAGACACCTGTCACTCTGTGTCCTGCTGTCTCTGTCCCCGTCGCTCTGAGACACTACTGTTTCACTGTCTCCAGGATGATTCATTCCCTCTAAAGCAGCTGTGAGCTGCAAGTGCTGAAGTGAAATTTTGTGTGGAATTGTTCTGATATTGCTGTCTGATCACATGTGTTTTCAGTTTCGGTTTTCTTCCTCTGATGAAGATCAGTGCGCTCGTCTCATTGAGTAGGCTACAGTCCCAGACGAGCTCTGTGTCTGTCAGACGGTCTAAAGGGGGTAGCCTCAGGGGTGGACTGGTAATCTGGCATAGGCTACCGGCCGACGAACCTTTAGGGCCGGTGTTACGTAAAAACAAAAATCGCCTAATGCGCGAAAATAACCTATATGCTTGGTACTGGAGCTGCAATAGCATCAACATCAGCTGCATAGCCTACCCTGCCTAGAGCAGGCACTTGAAGGAGTAAATGAGAGCCATATAGCTTGCACCAAGAAATGTTAATTTACAAATAAAATGCTATGAGAAAGGTTTATTTGCACAATAAGAAAACCTGCAATGCAATATAAATATAGTGAATATAAATATATTTTAAGAAAGTAACTTAAGGTAAAAAAAAACAAACAATAAGCTGCTGATTACTGCATTACATTCTATTATATTTTTATATTCTGAATTGTCACCTGCCACCTAACTTTTGTCCTTCCCTTTATAAAAATAAAGACCTTTCCACCATAAATTGGTGCAGAAAATGTCTCCAGAATGCAGGAAGTGTTTAATGCTCAAAATCTTCTGGGGGGGATTGAACATTTCATCAATATATTTCTTTTTAAACTAAATTCAAATTAATTAATCATTATAATTTATCATTATGGGGAAAATGTGCCACATGCACAAAGACTTGAGGCTACTTCAGGCATGCCTGCATGTATGTAGCAGCTGTGATTAAATTAAATGAGAAAAGTTGATCTACAGGAGAAACATATCTGACAGCAATACAGAATGCCTGACAGCCACACATTATATTACACTAAATTATTTTATTTTGTATTGTCACCTCAGACATTTCCTCAATAAATTGGTGCAAAAGGAGGAGGACCCCCACTCATTAATATTATCAGTGTTAATTATTATCAGAAAATGAGACAGATGTTAGAGTTACTGTGTAGAGGTCATTTACTGTTGCTTTACAGATGTACTTTGGGTAGGCGGTAACGGGGGGTGGGAGGTGAAAACAGGTGAAAACATGAAAGATTTTTGGGCTGGGCTAAGCCCCCAATGTTTCAAGAGCTTGGAAATGCCCCTGATGTCCATCAAAACACTTTGTGACAGAAGCTCACCCAACTTCCACCAGGTCCCATATCCAGGTCTCAGGGAAGAAAGTGCGGACTGTCTCTATTGGTGGGGGAGGAGGAGGAGATAATCCGGCAACTCCCAGAGCAGGACCATGTGCATGTGTTAATTCTACTACTCGTGAATACATTATCGGAGGACGGCTGTCATATCTATAACCTATACCTAAAAAATAAACCAGAAAATATTACATCAGAAGTGGATCGTAGCAATGACATAGTGAACTGATAAAATGCTGGTAAATGTTCAGCGTTACTTGATAGAGCAAAAACACAAGTTACCATAATGGAATTCTCTTCCTTTGTACTTGAGGCATGAAGGAACTCTGATAACCAAGTTCGTTGCCATCTTCAAGCCTAAATTCTAGTTCATCAAACAACATACAGGCATCACTGAAAAGTTAATTAAATGTATAAAAACAAAATGTATGAATATATTCTTTATATTGTATATTTTCTGTGCAGGAAATACCTGGAAAACTGAATAAGCATCATCTTCATTGACTCTTCGGGAGTATGGCACGTATCTTTTAGGTCTCACTTGCAAGCATTCTACAGGATCTTCAACCTCATTTGGAAAATAAGATGCTTTTCTGACAGGCAATATGTCAAATATCTGTAAAGAAAGGTATGATTCAAAATTATAAACTGCCACCTTTTTGTTGTTTTATGAAGATGTGACAAGTAGGGATTGAAAGGCTTACTATTTCATTTTGAAATGTGGATGCAAAGTGTATCAGTCAAAACAGTGTGCACAGATGCACCTCACATTTGTGATCATAACTTCTTCGAATAGCAGTTTTATAACAGCATGCTTCAACTGGGTAAAACAAATCTAAATACTAGCTGAATTAAACTGTCAACTCTGGATGATGGATGATGTTAACGTAAAAAAAATATGAGTAAACATCTATTAGTTCAGTTGATTGTAGCAGTTACCTTGTCTGCATTCAGAGTCTTCCCTGGTTCCTTGATGAGGACGCTCTGGTCGACAGCGCTCACACCACACAGAGAGTCTGGCTGGGCCGTCACCTGCAGGATGGTTTCCTCTCCTGGGACAGCTGAGGATGGAGAAAACTCCAGCGACACCTGACACATACAGAAAACACATCACGCCATCTGGACTTCAGTGGTATAATGTGTATATGTGTGTAATATGTGTATTTCAATACCGAAAAGGTAGAATGTTTTAATAAAAATAAAAAATGTCCTATGTTCAATAAAAGGTTATATACTGACCTTTTGTAAATAAAAATAATATACACTTTGATTCTACACCTACATCTGACATGTACAGTCACTACCACGCGTCTCCTTCTCTCACTGACCTTGTGACTGAAGCATTTCTCGGTGGAGAAGTCAGCACTGTGGGCGATCACAGTCTCACTGGGGAGGACGGCGTAAGCTACAACCTGGACCTCTGGTGCCATCTCTGCAGACACTGTCAACTTGAAGGACACCTCGCCCTCAGTCACTGAAACAACATACCAACTGTCATCATTCACATGCCTCCATAGGTCAAGAAAATGCAGCTCAAAGGTGATCAGGTCATGCTAATTTAAAGAGTGATTTTAATGTGTCGTTCACCTGATTTATCTTGCACTTCAACCTGCTTAACTCCTTGCATGAGAATGGCTCCTCTGGATAAGACCTGGAGAATTTGAGAGAAAACAACAGAATGAGTAATGCAATAGTAAAACCTAATTTCCTTTAACAGCAGATTACAACACTGCCTGCTGTTCTGGTCTGTGGTTATCTATCATGTTCCTAAGTACTTACTTGAAGTATGTTTGTGTTCCATGTCAAAAGGTTTGCTGTATAAGTTCAGTGTGTAGGACATCAATAAGTGGTTCTTCTGCTAAAATACAGCTGCTCTAAAAACAGATCAGGGGCCAGTCTGACAAAGATAGTGTAAGTTACTCTGGCTCTGGTTTTACTAAACTAAACACTGGTCATCCTGAATGTCCAACTGGCACTGTTAACCAAACAACTATGTTCCCGTGAAAGAGGAGGGCTTTGTAACAAACTGCCAGTCATATGCAACAACATCAACATATCCAGAGATCTTGAATTCTTGATTCCAGCAGTGAAATTCATTCAAAGGAGAACTCAAATTTCACACATCAAAGTGTGTTTCAAATCTAATGAGAGCAGCTTAATGTTTGCAGCCATTGTTTATTCGTGGCCTGGACATTACAATTACTCAACATAGTCCATGCTAAATGTTACCATTTAGCACAGAAACAGGAAATCTCCTGGGTAATCTCACCATCTAAATGGCATTAAGTGTTTTCCTTTAGGCCAGGTGTCATTAATCTGAAAGTTCATTTTCTTCCCTATGTCCATGTCTCTGGAAGAGAACTGATGACCAGCTGAGAAATACTTCACCCACCACTCACCAGATACATCACATCCACAGGGCCCCGGATCTCTCCAACTACAGTGTATTTGATGGAGATGTCTTCTTCTCTGTCACAGAGAAGAAGCTGATCCTTCTTCTTCACCTCCAGGATGCTGACTGTTTTAGAATCAGGAGAAGGAGGTTCGGGCACAGACAATACATGCTCTCCAACCTCATAGTATGGTATTCTATAACCAACGTAGTCCAGCGCCGGTTTGTTGCTAACCTAGATTGCAGAAAAGAAACACCAATGAGCTCATGGTGGAAGAGGCTGTTTTGTCATTTAATTTGTCTTACAGGCTGTCGTCTTAGTGCTACCTCTTACTTACGTGGAGGTGGATGTCCCCTTTAAAGTCAGCAGAGCTGAATGAGAAGGTGGCAATCCCATCACTGTCAGTTGTGAGGTTCTGTACCAGACGTGCTGACCACCTTTCACCCTCAAACAGGTACACTGGCATGTCAGGAATGGGTGTATTATTGTAGTGAACTGCTTTAACCTGTTAGAAGCACAAAGTTGTATCATGGTTTCATTTGCACTGTGAATAGAATCAGACGAAGAAGTGGAGACCACATGCACTTACTTTTCCCTCCACATTTGATCCTTGGTCATAAATCTTGGGTGTGTCAATGAAGGACAGCTTTCCAACAACATATGAAATCCCTATTCTCTTCCCCTGTTGGTGTGAAATACCTGTACAAGAAGCTTCCATGTTACAACAATGTTTAAACACATGATATTGTAATTTTCTTAATACAGTAAATCTCTTTTTAAAAAATAGATATAATTATAAATATACTATATAAAATATATTATACTTGCCCGTCCCCTCCTCTTCCACCTTGGCACTGAGGTCCAGTACATCTTGCAGCACCTTTTGGTCAAGTTTTGTGAAAGTTGACATCTTGAAGGAAAAAGTGGCACAGCCTCTCTTGTCCATCTAGAAAGTACAATAAAATAAGGACATTTTAAACCTACCCCCAATCATATCCTTGTTCAGTCAAACTTATAAGTGGTTCCAACACTTTGGAAATCCTTAAATTGGTTTAGCTTTTTCATACCTTTCTTTAGTTTTCAGTATTCACAGTTCAAGCAAGTTATGAAGACACAATCGAACACATACTGAATCATACTGTTCATCCTCACCTACTTTAACTTACAAATGTAGAGACGCTTCTCTTTCTCATGTGTGCATAACAAACACATGGACACATGTAAATTACACACACAAAAACTTAGAGGAAGTGATTCCATCAGAATTTCATTCAGTTCTGTCTCAATGTAACAGAGGACTCCTATGGTAACTTTAGTCCCTCCCCAATTGATCATCTTGTTGATAGTGCTGCAGGCTCACTGCAAATGACACTCGATAATATTGCCCCTCTAAAAAAGAAGATAATAAAACTTCCTTTTAAAACTTGAAAGGAAATGGTATTCCACCAATCTGGAATTTAGATTCATCTCACAAGATAATTTTAAAACACTTAGGAAGACTCTCCATACTGCTAGAGCAAAGTATGACTCATCATTAGTAGACAAAAAGATTTCAGGTTTCTTTTCAGAACTTCAGCCGGGCTCTATTGAGCGATATATTCCCACAGCTATTACAGGGATAAATAAATAAATTGGCATTAAAGGAACTGCCCTAAAATCCTATTCATCAGATTGATCTCAGTTTGTACATGTTAACGAATGATGAATCCTGAATGCACGGCTTATACTTATATATGCTTCATTTAGGCTTCCATAAACATGAATTGTTATGCAGATGATACCCAATTATATCTATCAAACAAGCCAGTTAGCTAAATTTCAAGCATAGTTTTGTCCTTTCTCGTCCCTCTCCTTTCCTTCTATCTCTTTCTGCTGGTGTTTCTGGTGTGGTGTTAGATCGAGGTGCTGTTTTAAACTGTAATGGTCAAATGCACATATGTTATACACCACACTGGCTCTGGAACTGTGGTCTGGATCTGTAGTAGGGCTGAGCAATAAAACAATAATCATAATTATTGCAATATAATTTTCCTCAATAAGAATATAACAAATTTTCAATATATAAATAAATGTTTGATTTACTTTATTTTTCTATTGAGATATTTATTTTGTTGATTAAAAGGGACTGAAAAAAAAGATTTAGTAATCATAATTTTTGAAAATAGATATTATATCAGTTGTTTTGAGTGTTCTACCTCAGATCTGTGAAGTGAGCCAAGTGTTTGTCATGTTCTGACCATTAAGAATAGTTTAACCACACAATTAAACATCTGGTTTCTAAAATGTTCACTCTATTTGAAAGAAATAATGATTTTACATTAATTGTGAAAATTATTGATATCAAATGGTATGAAATGTTTTTAACGTGATAACATTTTTGGCCCATCGCCCAGTCATAATCTGTGGTTGCAGGCTTCCTGCTGCCCCCATGGTACTGTTCGACACATGCTGCTACAATTGTTATTTTTAGTCCAATTTTTATTATCATAATTATTAGTACCATTATACATTTTCTTTGTGTACCACGTTATTGTTTTTGTATTTCTGTGTGGATATTGTGTTGATATTGAGGCAGATGGCTACCGACCCTTAGTCACAGTCCTGCAAAAAGGGAATTTTTCCTTGCCTGTGTTGCCAAGGGCTTGTTCATGGTGGAAAATGTTAGTTCTCTTATTTACTGTAGGGGGGTCACTGTTAGGTAGGGGGCATGTTGTGCACTCACAATGACGGTACAAACTTGGCTGATAAAAGTCACACAAATAAACTCCAGGTTTGCTCAGTCAGAATACTGTAGACCTATATTTACACTGCACAATTACTGTATCTATGGCTGAACAGTGCATTCTGTGCAAGTGTGAAGCTACGAGATTACAAATTCAGTGTTTCTAGCAGACAGCACTGGAGATTTCCAAATCATGTTAGAAGACCCAGGAAAAAGCAATAAGTTAACAATGATGTTGTCAAAAGGACCATATTAATGTGTTAGCTTGTTCCAATTAATATACCTGTCTAGATTTGGAAGCCTAAAGCTCCTACAACATACCACGGCACAAATGTCAGCTACTGCATTCTATCAAAAAAGTGGACAAAACCAAATGCAGTTAAAGGGATGAAACACACAAGCCTGTCATCTGCCTCAGAGTGAGTTAAAGAAGAACAAAAGTCAAAGTGACGTTTGCTAACCCAACAGATATTTACTGTTGCTATGCTTGTTATAGGCTTTCTGTATTGATGATTCATCTCATTTTTTTGTATTATCACTGATGTTTTAGGGAAACCTTTTTGCAGTGTTTTTCTTGGATTTCTGGCCAACGTAAGCATAAAAGGTAACAAGATTTGTTTATGATTTAAAAAGACCTAATTCCAGATTCCACTTTTGGGTAAGCTTTAGTTTCTTTGGCTGCTGTCCAGGCGTCAATGAATTCCTGTGTTTTTCGTCATGCAAGCTTTTAAAAATGATAATCAAATCTGGCCAAAACTTGTTATTTTTTAACATGTGGATTTTTCAACTGGAAAACGAACTTCAAAAGCTCTCTGAGCATGCTGAAACAAATGAACACAAACATGCTGAAACTAATTATCGTCACCAGGCAAGACCGCTTGTTACCCAGTTTACATCCATTCTGTATGGGCATGTGTAATGTCTACCTTTATATGCACCTTGTTTCAGCACAAATGAGTTGCCACAGCAACTGTACCTGCTTTGTCTCCTTGTAGCATGGGGCAGTTATGTCAGGGACTCCTTCTGGATGCTCAGGGGTGATTACAAGGGCAGGATAAATATACTGATTAAGAGGTCGGCACAGCTGCACTTCAACACTGCCTGGCACAGGCTGTCCATATGTATACCTATTTAGAGGGACATAAAAGAAAAATACTGGGTTGTTGAAAAGGAGTCATTCACACCATACTGAACCTATTTTACATTATCTAAGAGTGTAATGAGTTAAAGGGCTTTTACTTACTTTGCACATACTTCTGCATCTATTTCTTCCTGCTCAATACTTGCTTCATCAGACATATTTATTGTTACATCAAATTTTGGCAAAACTGTGGACAAAACATGACTGTTAGCATTCTTGCTTCATTATAAATGCACTGAAACGGAAGTGGAAAAAAATAACGTACCATATTTCTCCACCTTGAAGCTGTGATATAGATTATTTTCACCAATCGACACAATGACTTGGTAGGTTCCTTCACGGGCCTCAGAGTTCAGGGAGTAAGAAAGCTGCAGTATTTTACCATTCGACGTTTCATTCAGCCACTGCCCAATCCTGTTGTTGTTAGCATCCTGTGCAATACGGCAAATGGAATATGAATATATGAATATGTATTTATGACAAAAACAGGATACTAATATGAATACATGCCACACAGATATACACTGCTAACCATGCAGCTTATTGTTCATTTTTCTCCTTCAACAAGATGGCAGATAAATCTGGGACATTTAGAAAGTGTAAAATTGTTGACTCTCAGTTTAAAAAACATGTTTACTTGAAGCACTTTTAAAGCTTGAAGCTGACGACATATTATTTGAAACAGAAGCTGAAAACAGATGCTGACCAGTGCATCGGTAGGCTAATATTAGTGTCCAGTTACAGATATATTGGTATTCTATCTAGTTTGACAAAATATCTTAACTAAAAGGTCCACTTACTAGTTTGTGAAGTGCAAAATTAAAAAAAAAAAAAAAAAATTAGAAAGCCACAATCTGAGACTGTTAGAATATTCAGAAAATGCTAGTAGGCAGAGCTCAAGTTTAGATTTTTTTTGATGGAGTACATTAACTTGATTTAAGAAAGATAACGGACAAATATGAAAGAAAAATGCAGCTTTTAAAACAGGATTTTTTTAGGTCAATGATAAATCTTTAAGCTCACCTTTTATGTTGTTCTGGTATGTATTGTACACCAGATTAATTTTCAGTGATGTTCACTGTTTAAATGCACTATTCTTATACTTACGATCATTGTTTATAAATGCCTTGTTCACAATACTCAGTGTAAAAAATCCTGCAATAGTACATACTGTACATTTGTCACAACTTTTTAATAGCCACATTTGAGGGCTTGTTTGTTATTATGTAAAAATAATGTATGTTAATAGTAAGACATTTTTGAACTCAATCAGAATCAGAATCAAGAAAGTTGTCAAATATTTCATAGCGGTGGGGTAAAAACTAAAAAGTTGAATTCACAGAAGGTTTAGGCTTTTTTACCTGAGAAAGAAAATGGTCAGATCGTCTTACCTCAATTTCGATTATGTTGTACTGCAAAAGAGAAAGAGAGAATTTTTAGGGGTAAGGTTTATTTTGTTCTCATCACACAGTGTCATGATAAGTGTGGGTTAGTGGACTTCCATCAAGTTATTTCTTTTGGCAACAATGGTGCTCAGGTATTAGAGTCACCTGATTATTGCCAGATGGTAACAATGAGATTTAAAATTAGGGACAGTTTAAACACTCACCAGCTGACTGACAGGTCTGAACTTGGTGTCCAGTGTAACGACTCTGAAATGTACTGAGAGAAATGCAAAGAGATTATATGAAGCTTTTACAGCTAATCTATACCTGGGTTTAGTTACATCATTACTGTCAAAAGAACAAAGATTAGAGAGTGAAATCATTGTGAGATGTGCATGCAGGCAGGGGATAGACAGCAAACTACAATAACTGAGAGCTTATTGGGAGATCGACATATGAATCTTTTTGTTCCTTACGCAAAATTAATCTGTGGAAATGTTCAGTATCCTGAGAAGGAAACTTCTCTTTCAGCTCAGAGTTCTAATAGCTAATTATGCACTTATTATGCAATCTCATCATAGTCCTGGATTTCAATAAAGTGCTGGATATTTTGCACAGAAATTGGTTATGACAAAACATAATTGAAGGTAAGATAGCCCACATGGTTTGTGGCTGTGTTTGTCATTACAAATATGATCCAGAATGTTTGGGCTTAATGTTTTCTTCCCCATGCTGTGTGCACATCCACAATTGTTTGTAAAGAGGTAACCTGTCTTAATATGGTACCATATTGTTACAACATCAAAGATAATCAACTCAACGTTACCTGTTTGTCCAGGGAGGTAGATCGGTTTATCTGTTTGGACAAAAGTCGTTGGTTGATAGACTTTGATCATGACTTTCCTGACTTCTTTTGAGTAAAAATTGTCTCCTCGTAGCTCTACCTCCAACATCTGCAACACTTCATTCTGCACTAAAGGAACCTGCAACAGAAAGATCTTTTATTAAAGGTTCTCCAACATGAGAAGAGTTTCTTTTAATTTACACATAGTGTGTTGTGGAACTAACTGAAAGTCCATTTTTAGAGCTGACCTGAAACTGAGCACAGGTATGAAACTCTACACTGGATGTCTCTTTGAGAAGTGTTTTATTCTGCTCTCGGGACATCAAAGTGACGGTCATGTCCAGAGTCTCGTTGGGCTGCAGGAGACTCGCACAGAGTTTGGTCTCAGCTCCAGCTTCAAGAACTGCAGGAATGGCCACCATGTACTGCCTGCAGACACAGACAGTAGATACTTTACTGGATCCCAGAAGATTATGCAGCAAAAAAAAAACCCCATTATCTAAGATGCATGTAAACTGTTTAAAACTGACACACATACAAAAAAATATGATATTGTACTTTTTTAGACAGTACAAGTAAACTTACGGTCCCGCCACTGCTTGACCCACACACATCCAGCTCAGGACACAAAGCGTCCATGTCCACATCTGAATCCCAGGAAGACCCATGACTGACTGACATGAGCTTCAGAGTCAACATCTGTTAAATAGCCTCTGACACCATCCACCTCTGCTTTACACACACACACACACACACACACACACACACGCACACACACACACACACACACAGTCATCATGCAATCCCTCTATTTGATTTCCAGGTATCCCATAAATCAGTCATTTATAGACTTCAGTTGTTTATTGTATTGTATAAGGCTCACTGCAATTAAAAGACATTTTTGAACACCTTAATTTTGTTTAATCAGCTAAGGTTTAAAGTTATAAAAGTTTGTCATTCCAGCTAAATGAAAATGTGAAAATGACATATGATTCTATAGAACCAGGGTATAAAAACC
The DNA here is from genome assembly GCF_021292245.1 of Micropterus dolomieu. Lineage (NCBI taxonomy): Eukaryota > Metazoa > Chordata > Actinopteri > Centrarchiformes > Centrarchidae > Micropterus > Micropterus dolomieu. The sequence continues at coordinate 7,555,721 of NC_060166.1, read as the reverse complement.
ATTAGACAGAATCAAAATGATCTGAAGAAGTTAAACAATAGATTCTAAATTTTGTCCACCCATTTTGTTACAGTAATGCCTTCACCAACTATTTCGCTACTGCAGGTGGTTGGACACGTAAAAAGCTGTAACATCTTTCAACATTACAAGCTTTTCATACAGTTGAAATACCAATTCTAGAGCTATTTAATTATATTATAAAGTTGTTTGAATTGTACTTTATATCACATTCTAGGATATTCCACTATTTCTAACTGTGTTCTGCACATTCCTTCTGTTTTATCAGTGTTACAGTAAGTTCAGTTTGCTTTTGAGTTCTGCAACATTGCCCTTTACCCAGCGTGGGGTGTTTGATTTTGTCAGTAAGTAAATCTTTGTTAACTGATACAGTCCTCAAACACTGCTCATGGGTTACCGCACATCAAGAAATGTAACCTCCCAAACTATTTGTATTAAGACTATATAAAATTTAGACTTTATATGCAACCACGTTTTATGGTACTTTTATGCTTAAAATGTACAGCTAAATGATTTTCCATGCTTTTCAAGCATGAAAGTTGCATGCAGTGAATCAAAGTAGCTGCACATAAATCAATAGCAATAAACTTATCTGTTGACAAAACTTATCTGTAAGACAAAAAGATTATATTTAAAAAGTACTGATACTTTAACCCACTGAAATATCAGCAGTGACAGTAGCAACCAGCAGCAATCAGCCATCACTAGAAGACAACAACAACCACAAAGTTATGGAAACCCATAGTTTTCTACTTGTGGTGTCAAAGCTGATAGTGTGAGTATGAGTGACTCATAAGACAACCTGAGAATCTGCCTTATTGCCATTACCCCATGTGAGGATATTTGTCATAATTCAAATGAGTCCAAATAGAAAATGAAAAGGGATCAAAAAATGCACTAATAGGAATAATGGCATTTGATATTTATCATTCTGGACCGGGGAATTAGGTTTTCCAATGTGTGTAAATAAGGAGGTGTGTCCCAAAGGTTGGAGGGAAGGCTGGGGTGCAGATGCAGAAAGATAAACCAACCACAGCTAATGCTGTAGTTCAGAATTGTTTTGCAACTCACCTTGAGTCACACAGGAGGAAGGAACCACATATGATACTGTTAATCGTTTCCATCATGCCGTGTTTGGGTATCTTAATACAAAATAGATTGCTGTGTACTTTGAAAAACATCAAAGTACACAGCATTAGAGAAACAAACATAAAATCACATTCATGGTCACTTCAATGTATAAAAGCGAGCTTAAGTCCCGGGTGCTTGCTCCACAACAGTGTGTTTACTATAACCTATAATAAACGTTAGTGTCGGGGTTGCTGCTGTGTGCTCAGGCAGGAACAGGGTGTAGACACATGCAGATACAAACCAGGCAGGATAAGTTTCCTGCAAACATTACAATGGCAATGTCAAGAAGTCCAAAAATAATAATCCAAACTCAAGGTAATGTACAATCCCTAAACAAATGTAAAAAATACAACAGTCCAGTCTGTTGAGAATAGATTATCCAAGATCAGACCGATGGTGAACAACAGGCAGGGATGAGGGCAGACAGAAGGACCACGGAAACACATGACAGAAACAACAATGATCCAGCAGAGACTTAAGGACTATACAGGTGCTGGTCATATAATTAGAATATCATCAAAAAGTTGATTTATTTCAGTAATTCCATTCAAAAAGTGAAACTTGTATAATGTATACATTCATTCCACAAAGACTGATATATTTCAAGTGTTCATTCATTTTAATATGGTGATTATAACTGACAACTAATGAAAACCCCAAAATCATTATTTCAGAAAATTAGAATATTGTGAAAAGGTTCAATATTGAAGACACCTGGTGCCACACTCTAATCAGCTAATTATCTCAAAACACCTGCAAAGGCCTTTAAATGGTCTCTCAGTCTAGTTCTGTAGGCTATACAATCATGGGGAAGACTGCTGACTTGACAGCTGTCCAAAAGACGAACATTGACACCTTGCACAAGGAGGGCAAGACACAAAAGGTCATTGCTAAAGAGGCTGGCTGTTCACAGAGCTCTGTGTCCAAGCACATTAATAGAGAGGCGAAGGGAAGGAAAAGATGTGGTAGAAAAAAGTGTACAAGCAATAGGGATAACCGCACGATGGAGAGGATTGTGAAACAAAACCCATTCAAAAATGTGGGGGAGATTCACAAAGAGTGGACTGCAGCTGGAGTCAGTGCTTCAAGAACCACCACGCACAGACGTATGCAAGACATGGGTTTCAGCTGTCGCATTCCTTGTGTCAAGCCACTCTTGAACAAGACACAGCGTCAGAAGCGTCTCGCCTGGGCTAAAGACAAAAAGGACTGGACTGCTGCTGAGTGCTCCAAAGTTATGTTCTCT